>NC_043758.1:3389962-3619316 GCF_902148845.1 Salarias fasciatus
TGTCCCCAGCATCCAAACTGTCCCCCAGTGTCCAGACTGTCCCCCAGTGTCCAGACTGTCCCCCAGCATCCAGACTGTCCCCCAGTGTCCAGACTGTCCCCCAGCGTCCAGACTGTCCCCCAGTGTCCAGACTGTCCCCCAGCATCCAACTGTCCCCCAGTGTCCAGACTGTCCCCCAACATCCAGACTGTCCCCCAGTGTCCAGACTGTCCCCCAGTGTCCAGACTGTCCCCCAGCATCCAGACTGTCCCAGTGTCCAGACTGTCCCCAGTGTCCAGAATGTCCCCCAGCATCCAGACTGTCCCCAGTGTCCAGACTGTCCCCAGTGTCCAGACTGTCCCCCAGCATCCATACTGTCCCCCAACATCCAGACTGTTCCCAGTGTCCAGACTGTCCCCCAGCATCCAGACTGTTCCAAGTGTGCAGACTGTCCCCCAGCATCCAGACTGTCCCCCAGTGTCCAGACTGTCCCCCAGTGTCCACACTGTCCCCCAGCGTCCAGACTGTCCCCCAGTGTCCAGACTGTCCCCCAGCATCCAGACTGTTGACAGTGTCCAGACTGTCCCCAGCATCCAGACTGTCCCCAAGCGCCCAGACTGTCCCCAGCGTCCAGACTGTCCCCCAGTGTCCAGACTGTCCCCCCGTGTCCAGACTGTCCCCCAGCGTCCAGACTGTCCCCCAGCATCCAGACTGTCCCCAGTGTCCAGACTGTCCCCCAGCATCCAGACTGTTCCCAGTGTCCAGACTGTCCCCCAGCATCCAGACTGTCCCCCAGTGTCCAGACTGTCCAACAGCGTCCAGACTGTCCCCAGCATCCAGACTGTCCCCAGTGTCCAGAATGTCCCCCAGTGTCCAGACTGTCCCCCAGTGTCCAGACTGTCCCCCAGCATCCAGACTGTCCCCCAGTGTCCAGACTGTTCCCAGTGTCCAGACTGTCCCCCAGCATCCAGACTGTCCCCCAGTGTCCAGACTGTCCCCCAGTGTCCAGACTGTCCCCCAGCGTCCAGACTGTCCCCCAGTGTCCAGACTGTCCCCCAGCATCCAAACTGTCCCCCAGCGTCCAGACTGTCCCCAGTGTCCAGACTGTCCCCCAGCGTCCAGACTGTCCCCCAGTGTCCAGACTGTCCCCCAGCGTCCAGACTGTCCCCAGTGTCCAGACTGTCCCCAGCGTCCAGACTGTTCCCAGTGTCCAGACTGTCCCCCTGTGTCCAGACTGTCCCCCAGTGTCCAGACTGTCCCCAGCGTCCAGACTGTCCCCAGCATCCGACTGTTGACAGTGTCCAGACTGTCCCCCAGTGTCCAGACTGTCCGCCAGCATCCAGACTGTCGAGGGCGTCCAGACTGTCCCCCAGCCTCCAGACTGTCCCCCAGTGTCCAGACTGTTCCCAGTGTCCAGACTGTCCCCCAGCATCCAGACTGTCCCCCAGTGTCCAGACTGTCCCCCAGCATCCAGACTGTCCCCCAGTGTCCAGACTGTCCCCCAGCATCCGGACTGTCCCCCAGCGTCCAGACTGTCCCCCAGTGTCCAGACTGTCCCCCAGCATCCGGATTGTTCCAAGTGTCCAGACTGTTCCCAGTGTCCAGACAGTCCCCCAGCATCCAGACTGTCCCCCAGTGTCCAGACTGTCCCCCAGTGTCCAGACTGTCCCCCAGCATCCGGATTGTTCCAAGTGTCCAGACTGTTCCCAGTGTCCAGACTGTCCCCCAGCATCCAGACTGTCCCCCAGTGTCCAGACTGTCCCCCAGTGTCCAGACTGTCCCCCCAGCATCCAGACTGTCCCCAGTGTCCAAACTGTCCCCCCAGTGTCCAGACTGTCCCCCAGTGTCCAGACTGTCCCCCAGTGTCCAAACTGTCCCCCAGTGTCCAGACTGTCCCCCAGTGTCCAGACTGTCCCCCAGCATCCAGACTGTCCCCAGTGTCCAAACTGTCCCCCAGTGTCCAGACTGTCCCCCAGCATCCAGACTGTCCCCCAGTGTCCAGACTGTCCCCCAGTGTCCCGACTGTCCCCCAGCATCCAGACTGTCCCCAGTGTCCAAACTGTCCCCCAGTGTCCAGACTGTCCCCCAGTGTCCAGACTGTCCCCCAGCATCCAGACTGTCCCCCAGTGTCCAGACTGTCCCCCAGCGTCCAGACTGTCCCCCAGTGTCCACACTGTCCCCCAGCATCCAAACTGTCCCCCAGTGTCCAGACTGTCCCCCAACATCCAGACTGTCCCCCAGTGTCCAGACTGTCCCCCAGTGTCCAGACTGTCCCCCAGCATCCAGACTGTCCCCAGTGTCCAGACTGTCCCCAGTGTCCAGAATGTCCCCCAGCATCCAGACTGTCCCCAGTGTCCAGACTGTCCCCAGTGTCCAGACTGTCCCCAGCATCCATACTGTCCCCCAACATCCAGATTGTTCCCAGTGTCCAGACTGTCCCCCAGCATCCAGACTGTTCCAAGTGTCCAGACTGTCCCCCAGCATCCAGACTGTCCCCCAGTGTCCAGACTGTCCCCCAGTGTCCACACTGTCCCCCAGCGTCCAGACTGTCCCCCAGTGTCCAGACTGTCCCCCAGCATCCAGACTGTTGACAGTGTCCAGACTGTCCCCCAGCATCCAGACTGTCCCCAAGCGCCCAGACTGTCCCCCAGCGTCCAGACTGTCCCCCAGTGTCCAGACTGTCCCCCCGTGTCCAGACTGTCCCCCAGCGTCCAGACTGTCCCCCAGCATCCAGACTGTCCCCAGTGTCCAGACTGTCCCCCAGCATCCAGACTGTTCCCAGTGTCCAGACTGTCCCCCAGCATCCAGACTGTCCCCAGTGTCCAGACTGTCCAACAGCGTCCAGACTGTCCCCCAGCATCCAGACTGTCCCCCAGTGTCCAGAATGTCCCCCAGTGTCCAGACTGTCCCCCAGTGTCCAGACTGTCCCCCAGCATCCAGACTGTCCCCCAGTGTCCAGACTGTTCCAGTGTCCAGACTGTCCCCCAGCATCCAGACTGTCCCCCAGTGTCCAGACTTTCCCCAGCGTCCAGACTGTCCCCCAGCGTCCAGACTGTCCCCCAGCATCCAAACTGTCCCCCAGCGTCCAGACTGTCCCCCAGTGTCCAGACTGTCCCCCAGCGTCCAGACTGTCCCCCAGTGTCCAGACTGTCCCCCAGCGTCCAGACTGTCCCCCAGTGTCCAGACTGTCCCCAGCGTCCAGACTGTTCCCAGTGTCCAGACTGTCCCCCTGTGTCCAGACTGTCCCCCAGTGTCCAGACTGTCCCCCAGCGTCCAGACTGTCCCCCAGCATCCAGACTGTTGACAGTGTCCAGACTGTCCCCCAGTGTCCAGACTGTCCGCCAGCATCCAGACTGTCGAGGGCGTCCAGACTGTCCCCCAGCCTCCAGACTGTCCCCCAGCCTCCAGACTGTCCCCCAGTGTCCAGACTGTTCCCAGTGTCCAGACTGTCCCCCAGCATCCAGACTGTCCCCCAGTGTCCAGACTGTCCCCCAGCATCCAGACTGTCCCCCAGTGTCCAGACTGTCCCCCAGCATCCGGACTGTCCCCCAGCGTCCAGACTGTCCCCCAGTGTCCAGACTGTCCCCCAGCATCCGGATTGTTCCAAGTGTCCAGACTGTTCCCAGTGTCCAGACAGTCCCCCAGCATCCAGACTGTCCCCCAGTGTCCAGACTGTCCCCCAGTGTCCAGACTGTCCCCCAGCATCCGGATTGTCCCAAGTGTCCAGACTGTTCCCCAGTGTCCAGACTGTCCCCCAGCGTCCAGACTGTCCCCCAGTGTCCAGACTGTCCCCCAGTGTCCAGACTGTCCCCCAGCATCCAGACTGTCCCCCAGTGTCCCGACTGTCCCCCAGCATCCAGACTGTCCCAGTGTCCAGACTGTCCCCAGTGTCCAGACTGTCCCCCAGCATCCAGACTGTCCCCAGAGTCCAGACTGTTCCCAGTGTCCAGACTGTCCCCCAGTGTCCAGACTGTCCCCCAGCGTCCAGACTGTCCCCCAGTGTCCAGAGTGTCCCCCAGTGTCCAGACTGTCCCCCAGCATCCAGACTGTTGACAGTGTCCAGACTGTCCCCCAGCATCCAGACAGTTCCCAGTGTCCAGACTGTCCCCCAGGATCCAGACTGTCCCCCAGTGTCCAGACTGTCCCCCAGCTGTCCAGACTGTCCCCCAGCGTCCAGACTGTCCCCCAGCATCCAAACTGTTCCCAGTGTCCAGACTGTCCCCCAGTGTCCACACTGTCCCCCAGCGTCCAGACTGTCCCCCAACATCCAGACTGTTTCCAGTGTCCAGACTGTCCCCCAGTGTCCACACTGTCCCCCAGCGTCCAGACTGTCCCCCAGCGTCCAGACTGTTCCCAGTGTCCAGACTGTCCCCCAGTGTCCAGACTGTCCCCCAGCGTCCAGACTGTCCCCCAGCATCCAGACTGTCCCCCAGCGTCCAGACTGTCCCCCAGCGTCCAGACTGTCCCCCAGTGTCCAGACTGTCCCCCAGTGTCCAAACTGTCCCCCAGTGTAAAGACTGTCCCCCAGTGTCCAGACCGTCCCCCAGCATCCAGACTGTTCCCAGTGTCCAGACTGTCCCCCAGTGTCCAGACTGTCCCCCAGCGTCCAGACTGTCCCCCAGCATCCAGACTGTCCCCCAGCGTCCAGACTGTCCCCCAGCGTCCAGACTGTCCCCCAGCATCCAGACTGTCCCCCAGTGTCCAGACTGTCCCCCAGTGTCCAAACTGTCCCCCAGTGTAAAGACTGTCCCCCAGTGTCCAGACTGTCCCCCAGTGTCCAAACTGTCCCCCAGTGTAAAGACTGTCCCCCAGTGTCCAGACCGTCCCCCATTGTCCAGACTGTCCCCCAGTGTCCAGACTGTCCCCCAGTGTCCCGACTGTCCCCCAGCATCCAGACTGTCCCCCAGTGTCCCGACTGTCCCCCAGCGTCCAGACTGTCCCCCAGTGTCCAGACTGTCCCCCAGCATCCAGACTGTCCCCCAGTGTCCAGACTGTTCCCAGTGTCCAGACTGTCCCCCAGTGTCCAGACTGTTCCCAGTGTCCAGACTGGTCCCAGTGTCCAGACTGTCCCCAGTGTCCAGACTGTTCCCAGTGTCCAGACTGTCCCCCAGTGTCCAGACTGTTCCCAGTGTCCAGACTGGTCCCAGTGTCCAGACTGTCCCCCAGTGTCCAGACTGTTCCCAGTGTCCAGACTGTCCCCCAGTGTCCAGACTGTCCCCAGCATCCAGACTGTCCCCCAGTGTCCAGACTGTCCCCCAGTGTCCAGACTGTCCCCCAGCATCCAGACCGTCCCCCAGTGTCCAGACTGTCCCCCAGCGTCCAGACTGTCCCCCAGTGTCCAGACTGTCCCCCAGCATCCAAACTGTCCCCCAGTGTAAAGACTGTCCCCCAGTGTCCAGACTGTCCCCCAGCATCCAGACTGTCCCCCAGTGTCCAGACTGTCCCCCAGCGTCCAGACTGTCCCCCAGTGTCCAGACTGTCCCCCAGCATCCAAACTGTCCCCCAGTGTCCAGACTGTCCCCCAGTGTCCAGACTGTCCCCCAGCATCCAGACTGTCCCCCAGTGTCCAGACTGTCCCCCAGCGTCCAGACTGTCCCCCAGTGTCCAGACTGTCCCCCAACATCCAGACTGTCCCCCAGTGTCCAGACTGTCCCCCAGTGTCCAGACTGTCCCCCCAGCATCCAGACTGTCCCCAGTGTCCAGACTGTCCCCAGTGTCCAGAATGTCCCCCCAGCATCCAGACTGTCCCCAGTGTCCAGACTGTCCCCAGTGTCCAGACTGTCCCCCAGCATCCATACTGTCCCCCAACATCCAGACTGTTCCCAGTGTCCAGACTGTCCCCCAGCATCCAGACTGTTCCAAGTGTCCAGACTGTCCCCCAGCATCCAGACTGTCCCCCAGTGTCCAGACTGTCCCCCAGTGTCCACACTGTCCCCCAGCGTCCAGACTGTCCCCCAGTGTCCAGACTGTCCCCCAGCATCCAGACTGTTGACAGTGTCCAGACTGTCCCCCAGCATCCAGACTGTCCCCAAGCGCCCAGACTGTCCCCCAGCGTCCAGACTGTCCCCCAGTGTCCAGACTGTCCCCCCGTGTCCAGACTGTCCCCAGTGTCCAGACTGTCCCCCAGCATCCAGACTTTTCCCAGTGTCCAGACTGTCCCCCAGCATCCAGACTGTCCCCCAGTGTCCAGACTGTCCAACAGCGTCCAGACTGTCCCCCAGCATCCAGACTGTCCCCCAGTGTCCAGAATGTCCCCCAGTGTCCAGACTGTCCCCCAGTGTCCAGACTGTCCCCCAGCATCCAGACTGTCCCCCAGTGTCCAGACTGTCCCCCAGTGTCCAGACTGTCCCCCAGCGTCCAGACTGTCCCCCGCATCCAGACTGTCCCCCAGCGTCCAGACTGTCCCCCAGCGTCCAGACTGTTCCCAGTGTCCAGACTGTTCCCAGTGTCCAGACTGTCCCCCAGTGTCCAGACTGTCCCCAGCGTCCAGACTGTCCCCCAGCATCCAGACTGTCCCCCAGCGTCCAGACTGTCCCCCAGCGTCCAGACTGTCCCCCAGTGTCCAAACTGTCCCCCAGTGTAAAGACTGTCCCCCAGTGTCCAGACCGTCCCCCAGTGTCCAGACTGTCCCCCAGCGTCCAGACTGTCCCCCAGTGTCCAGACTGTCCCCCAGCATCCAAACTGTCCCCCAGTGTAAAGACTGTCCCCCAGTGTCCAGACTGTCCCCAGTGTCCAGACTGTCCCCCAGCATCCAGACTGTTCCCAGTGTCCAGACTGTTCCCAGTGTCCAGACTGTCCCCCAGTGTCCAGACTGTCCCCCAGCGTCCAGACTGTCCCCCAGCATCCAGACTGTCCCCCAGCGTCCAGACTGTCCCCCAGCGTCCAGACTGTCCCCCAGTGTCCAAACTGTCCCCCAGTGTAAAGACTGTCCCCCAGTGTCCAGACCGTCCCCCAGTGTCCAGACTGTCCCCCAGCGTCCAGACTGTCCCCCAGTGTCCAGACTGTCCCCCAGCATCCAAACTGTCCCCCAGTGTAAAGACTGTCCCCCAGTGTCCAGACTGTCCCCCAGTGTCCAGACTGTCCCCCCGTGTCCAGACTGTCCCCCAGTGTCCAGACTGTCCCCCCGTGTCCAGACTGTCCCCCAGCGTCCAGACTGTCCCCCAGCATCCAGACTGTCCCCAGTGTCCAGACTGTCCCCAGCATCCAGACTGTTCCCAGTGTCCAGACTGTCCCCCAGCATCCAGACTGTCCCCCAGTGTCCAGACTGTCCAACAGCGTCCAGACTGTCCCCCAGCATCCAGATTGTTCCCAGTGTCCAGACTGTCCCCAGTGTCCAGACTGTCCCCCAGTGTCCAGACTGTCCCCCCGTGTCCAGACTGTCCCCCAGTGTCCAGACTGTCCCCCCGTGTCCAGACTGTCCCCCAGCGTCCAGACTGTCCCCCAGCATCCAGACTGTCCCCAGTGTCCAGACTGTCCCCCAGCATCCAGACTGTTCCCAGTGTCCAGACTGTCCCCCAGCATCCAGACTGTCCCCCAGTGTCCAGACTGTCCAACAGCGTCCAGACTGTCCCCCAGCATCCAGATTGTTCCCAGTGTCCAGACTGTCCCCAGTGTCCAGACTGTCCCCCAGTGTCCAGAATGTCCCCCAGTGTCCAGACTGTCCCCAGTGTCCAGACTGAAGGCTGTGGGTGGACTGTCTCCTCTGACGAAGCGATGAAGGAGTGTTGGACGTGGTTCATGGACACAGTGGAACCTGAACCTTCTTCCAGAGTTCAGTCTCTTCAGGCTGCAGTGCTGAGAGTGTCTGATCAGATACTGTCTGTCTGTCTGAGGGGGGTTGGTTCAAGCAGGTCTTGGGGGGTTGAGGACTGGCAAATGATATTTGAATGGTTCAAACTGGACAAAATTTGTAGGAGGAGAAGCGTGCCAAAAAACAGCAGAAGAAGTCAGAAGAGGAATGTGGCATTCACACAATAACCCGGAAATGAGGGAAACTCTGAGATTTCCATTCCACAAAGGGAGAGAACTCAAACCAGAGACAGAGGAGTAACTCCAGCCTGTTCACTGGGAGAGGGAACTTAAACTGTGGGTCAGTTACCGCAGTAACACACTCTGTGACTCTAACCTGGTCGGAAGCAGGTTTTTCTCAGTCAACCCTGAAGTTTCTCTTTGGCTCCGCCCCCTTTCAGCCACACGCGCTGTTCATTTCCTCATTCTTTCAGTCAGCCGATGAGTTTTTGTGTAGCTGTCAAAATGTCCTGTCCTTTTATCAGCGATCCTGCAGATGAAGCAGCGGCATTACTGCAGCAGGAACTGAACATTCGTCGGGAGATTATTTACAGATGTCTTGGCGTTTCCGGACAGTTATCTTTATGAACGGTACCGCTTCACGTCTCAATCCATACGCTGCATTTCACAATCTTTTCCGTCCATACATTTTCAACATAACCAAACGTAGTCGCCGCTCACATCCCAGCAGATGTGTGTTGCGCTGCAGTTCTTCACAAATGGGAGTTTTTTATGTAACACTGGAGATGCAGAGCACTGAGGAGTTTAATCACCACCATCATTACACCACAGCAAATAAAAGACATGACACACATTTCATTTTGTCTTCTTTATTTCCTACCAAAGAAAAAATGAAGGGTTTAGTTCATGTTCCAGTAGTGAACATAATTCACTGTGACCATGAACCCACCTGCAGCTTCTGCTCCAGTATCTCAGTTTCCAGTTTGGTCTTCTTCATCTGGAGGTCCAGATGCTGCTGCTCTTTAAGGGATTTCTCTATCTTGTTAAGTAAGTGGATTTTGTAAATGTCTTTGACTGGTAGCTGGGAATACATAGAGGACATTAAATTATCCAGCTGCACATGAACTGAATGAAATGAGCCTCTGGTGTTTACTGAACATCATCTCACAGTGTTGATCTGTGATGTGGGAGTGTTACGGGGGGTTAGCGATACCGAGGGATGCCGAGCAGTGCGGTGCGACGGAGCGCGCCGCAGAGCGGCGATTACACCACACGCAGAGCGGCGCGGCGCAGAACGGTGCTCACACGGAACACGGAGCGTTTAAGGAAAGATTTTTTTCTTTTTTTTTTCTTTCATACATTTGCCCTGGGTCCACAGCGAGACGGACCGCGGTCCGGTCGTGGACCGCGGTCCGCTAATTGAGGAACCCGGCCCTACATATTGCTTTGCACCCTGTGTTTGTGTTGGTCTCTGTGAGTGAGAGGGAGAGATCTCTAGATCTTTTGGAGAGCCTTTTTGACACTTGTTGCCCTCAGGAGTGACGCTGCAGCTGTGAGGCGTTCAGGTTCCAAAGTCGCAATCCGGCTCTTTTCAGATCAGAGGTCTTATCAAACATTTGTAAAGACTCACAGTCGGCGCTTCTATATGTTCGTTTCTAAGGAAAAGCGATCGTTCACAACATTGAAATGGTTCTAAATTGTTGGCGATACAGAATTATAATTATTTATTATTATAATGTACTTTCCACATTTCACACACATTCTTGTCTTAAAAGACAGTTTGTTTAACAAGTTGGTGACTGAAGACAGCAGCACAGTGATCAGGCTGCTGCTGTCAGCTGTTTCATAATTCAGCTTATTGTTGTTTTGTTTTGTTTTTTTACTTTACTGAGTGAAGCAGCCGCCTGGAACAAATACAAGCTACTTTTTAAACCACGAAATTTCTGAAATCATTGTCTTAACGTTGAAGATGGGATGGTTGGTTAGATGGGAAAAAAATAGCTTCGATTAAAGGTGCTGTAGGCAGGATTCAGCATCTCCGCCATCTTGCTTAGGGTTACCTCAGCAAGATGGCGATTTGACCCATCTAAGAGGGCGATTTGAAACCCAGCACAGCCAATCCTGTCCTGTTTTCTCTGACATCACGCCCTTACGCAAGTTAAGCTCCTCCCACAAGAACGTGCGACGAACGCCCCTCGACCAATCACTGTTAGAGCCTCAGGGGCTCTTCTGATTGGTCAAAGATACCTGGAGCTGTGGAGATTCCTTTTCAGCTCAGAACAGAGACAGATGGAAACGCTGCGCCCTCGCGGTAGTGCAGTTATGCTACACTCCTAAAGGATTATCAATGGATACTCTAACATTTAATCCAAAGAAAACACAGAAACATTAGCACTGACTAGCAAAATCCTGCCTACAGCACCTTTAATTGTGCGCGTGTGCAAGCACGTAACACTATCTGTTTAAGCATGTAAACAGGTTACTGCGTTTACGTGCATTCAATATTCGGGTTATGGTCAATATTCCCGTTTCTGAAACATTTGGAATAACCCATTGTGGGTCATTTCTACATATTCATATGGCTTGTTTTATCAGCATCACTAAATAGATTATAAATATACCTAACTTTGCTTAACAGAAATGATTTTGTATTCTGTAAATGCCACTACCACAAATTCATAAAAGGCTGTTAAAGGTGTAATACAACATTTTGATTTCCGGGTGGATCACCTAAATAATTGGTGGGTCTGTTTGTCCATCATTCTGACGAGCTGCTTTCGTACGGCGGTTCTCCGTGCTTGCGCCCAATCAGCTTCTCCCTTTTGCGCATTCAGAGTGTTTATGTAGCCGTGAGCTTCTGAGCTAGTACTTACCGATGGCGAGTCTGACATAATGAAACTGTAACTGTTTCGGAAAAAAAAAGCTTTATTTATGAGCGAGGCGGATCGCAGAAACTGTACAGAGCCGTGCACGCCGGAGAAGAGATCGCGCTCGTACACTTCCGCGTTTCCTGGGAGAAGCAGGAGAGCCGGGCGGATGGTCTGGCGCATGGCGTTGTTCAAAAAGTGAGTAACAGACGTGGGGCTTCGTCTTTTCGAGAATATGTTGTATTATACCTTTAAAACACAAATAGAAGAAGAATAGAAAAAGCTTCCTTTGACTCAGTCACAAGTCAAAGAAGGCACTGACTTATGTTGGCTGCTTAGGTGTTCTACTGATTCTCGTGGTTAAATTATTCTAAATTATTTAAAGATCCACCTCTTTTCACAACTTTGATCCAGTGTGACTCTTTTCTTCTTTACAACTGTTGATTTGATCTTGATTGCAACGTCACTGCTTGCTTCATTAACATGCTCTCTCTTTTTGTTACAGTTACTGAATGAAGCGTTGCTTCGGCAATTTTGTGGGTCCAAGCCAAGAAGTTCTTCTCAGGCATCATCGACTTCGGCACAGAAGAGGTCACTCTGGCCTTGTATTCACAGTGACTGCATCTGCACGTTTAAGACACAAGGTGGATTAAGATCTCATCTTCACAGATCACACAACCAGACTGTGAAAAGGCAGGAAATTTTAACGTACTTTTGTGATTTCTGTGAATGTTACGGAAACCTGCTCACAGAATAATTTTATTTCACACCTTTTTGGGTCACACTAAAAATCAAGAAACTGTGTGCTGTCCTTTCCAGAAATGTAAATTTACCACAAACAATCCAAAAACCTTTTCTGCACACACAAGCAAGAAGCACAGAAACTCAAAGGACATATAGAACTGTACTGGAATGCCATTTTCACAGACTGCATGCAGTGATGAAAGTCATTCCTCTGATGAGACTTTGAATGTATCTGAAGAGGCAGAGCCAGCAACAAGTGCTTCAAGTGTATCTGCAAATTATCGAGAGAACAATGACTCTGTAAATTTTGAATTTATTGAGCACAAAATAGCCAGTCTGTTTCTACGTATGCAAACACTTTTGCATGTTTCCAAAAGTGCTTCAAAGAAGATTATTGAAGATAATACTGATATTTTGAACGTTTCCCAACTTTATTCATTTCAGAGCCTAAAAGAGGTCCTTGCTCAAAATGGGATTGAGGCAGATGATGATATAATTAACAATATTACTGCTGCAATTCTCAAAAGCAATCCATTCACACTGTCCACAGAATCAAAAGGTCCCCTGTCCACTGATTACAGAAGAAATCTTTATTTTAAAGGGGACGTTGATCAGCGGACCTCTTTTTTAAACCTGTAAACACTATTAAATAGTCTGATACCAATGTGAAACGACACCAAAGTGTCCAGTAATGCGGTTCATGTCTTTGCCCGCAAGCCCTGAAAACAGTTCTTCCTGGCTGTGAACGCTCTGTTTCACTGAGGGTTTTCAAGCCGGACCGTTGAGACGTAGATGTGATCCGGCTTCCTTATATGGTCATGATCAGCCTCAGCCAGGCTTCTCTGTGCCTGGTGTGTCTGTTGGTGTTAGATCTAGAGAACATGGCTCCCAGAAAATGTTCATTTGGATATCCTGGAAAGGCAGTTTTATTTGGCTTTCCTGAAGACGAAGTCGCCAGGCAGCAGTGGAAATTATTTCTTTTTCCGGGTCAGAAGAAGACAAATCCTCCAGTCTTTGTCTGCCAGCGACATTTTGCACGGCACTGTTTTGCAAGCGGTAAGTTAGAACTTTTCAGTGTCCTGTGTTTATTCTGTGTTAGCTATAAAAGTTATTTCAGATGGTAAGGTTGGGTGCTCCACGAAATCATCAGCTGATAGGGGAATAGCGCAAAAAAGTTACAATTACCACCAACGTCCGAAATTAACAGCCGCCAACGGCAGATGAATTTTCTGTTTGGCGAGTAAATAGCGGGGTTATCTGCCACACGGGGCAAGGGGCTGAATGTTTTCTACCATGATAATGATAATAGGAAGCGTTTTGGGACACAAAGTGTGGGATCACTACATGTTGAAACAAAAACATAGTGCAGCATGTCTGTGGTGCATCGGAGCTATCCTAGCATAACAGCACATCGTGTGCTACACCAAGACGTAGCATGTTTACTATCAGAGCAGATTCAAAGTTGACTGAATGCTGTAAAGATCTGACAAACATTCAAAGTACATTTTTCCTCAGTTGATGCAACAGCGTCACTGCAGCAGGTCAGTGAAAATACAATTGTCCCATAAGGGTTTCCGCCAGACCTTTCAGTCCGGGCGCCCGGCCCGCGCTAAATTCTGCAGCTCCCGGACAAAGTACAGGGGAACAAATGTGTATACATATATATATATATATATATATATATATATATATATATATATATATATATATATATATATATATGTATATATATATATATATATATATATTAGGGATGGGACGAGATCTTGTGTCACGAGATCTCGCGAGATCGCAATGCCGCGAGATTAAGTACGTTTATATCAAGGCAAAAACTCTTTATTAACTGGAATATTGACGGAATGATACATTCCATGGCGCACAGCCATATAAACATGTGCAAAACCCTGAATGTGCTCATATTCATATTTAAAAACCCGGTCGAAAAGGACATGAAATACTGTTCTGCCATGTTCTATCTGCAAGGAATCTTGGTCTTTTGAGTCCACAAACTACTTGTGATACAGTTTAATTGATACGACGTAAAGAAAATGTGCGGAAACGATCGTTCAGTTCTTCTCTTTTATTGAAAAAACGCTGCATCGCATCAATGCACATTTTACCACGTCTTGCAGGCTCACACTCTTTTTCTAACAGCATGCAGAGAGAGCCTGCAGCGGCTGCAGCCCTTCTTCCTCTGTGGTGTCTGTGTAAAATAAAGTTGAACATGCAAACAGCACACCTAGTGGCATGAAGTGCAAATGCAGTCATGGCGTCGTCTGTGCGCCGCGGTTTGAATGGGAATAGGGGAACTAGGCGGCCGCCTCGGGCGCAGTGTAGAGCGGAGGGCAACGTGGCCGTACAAGGGGCACTCCGACCCGACACTCCGTGCTCCGATGCTGCATGTGAGTACCGCGCTGACCCCCACACCTCAGCGCCAAACCCCCCCCCCCCCGGGGTCTCGTGTCGTCTCGTCTCGATCGTCCCACCCCTAATATATATGTATAGCGGCGCGTTTGCGGCTAATTAGCAGTTGCGCACCGCGGAGCAGCAGCGGTGGCCACTTGGACACTCCATGTGAGCAGCGCACTGCTCGGCATCGCCCCCCCCCCCCCCCCCCCCCCCCCCCACACACACACACACACACACACACACACACACACACATTCCCCCCTGGCTAAACTTTTAGCAAATATATTAATAATATATATATAATATATAATATATAAATATATTAATGACTCTGTCTTTGAAACATCAACAATTGATGGCATACTTCCTTGATGGACAACAGCTATTCAAACCAAGGTTGCAAGTTAGTAACATTGACAAAGTAGATATCTCTTGCTTGGATTAAAAAAAACTCCAGACCCTGATAAGACAGAAATGTTCAAACAAGAGGACTGTGTCATTTGCCAAGAGTGTTTACGTGCACGGGACTCAATACGCCAAGTACATGATCATATCTGCTGGAGAACTTAGTGGACTGCCTGAGTTCTACAGGATTCTGAACATTTTGATTGACTCTGAGAAGGTGTTGTTTGTTGCTGAGAGGTTCTCATCATGGTATAAGGAACATTACAGATCATACCAGCTTGACAGCAGCCACAAAGATTGTGAACTACTGGATCCTGGGTGTTTGAATGACTACCACCCTTTGACTGCAAACCTTGTGGCTGGAGAGTTGATGGTGACCCGTATTATGTGCTTGCTGCATTGAAAGACATGGTATGTATACTGGTTATGAATTTTGATCAAACTGATTCAATATTGTATAATTCTTTTTTTTTTCTCTCCATACAGGCCTCACTTCTTCGTGTCAACATAAACCCAAAACTTGTCCGAAAAATCAAATTGCCTTCAAGATGAACTCAAGGCAAAGCTGGAACTTCAATTCAATTCAATTCAGCTTTATTTATGAAGTGCCAGTTACAACATGGTGGTTTCTAGACACTTTTACAGAGAAACCCAACAGATCCACATGAGCAGCATGAGCCACTGTGGAAAGGAAAAACTCCCTTTAACAGGAAGAACCCTGCAGAACCAGGCTCAGAGGAGAACCCTGCAGAACCAGGCTCAGAGGAGAACCCTGCAGAACCAGGCTCAGAGGAGAACCCTGCAGAACCAGGCTCAGAGGAGAACCCTGCAGAACCAGGCTCAGAGGAGAACCCTGCAGAACCAGGCTCAGAGGAGGAGAACCCTGCAGAACCAGGCTCAGAGGAGCAGAACCCTGCAGAACCAGGCTCAGAGGAGCAGAACCCTGCAGAACCAGGCTCAGAGGAGCAGAACCCTGCAGAACCAGACTCAGAGGAGCAGAACCCTGCAGAACCAGGCTCAGAGGAGCAGAACCCTGCAGAACCAGGCTCAGAGGAGGAGAACCCTGCAGAACCAGGCTCAGAGGAGAACCCTGCAGAACCAGGCTCAGAGGAGAACCCTGCAGAACCAGGCTCAGAGGAGCAGAACCCTGCAGAACCAGGCTCAGAGGAGGAGAACCCTGCAGAACCAGGCTCAGAGGAGAACCCTGCAGAACCAGGCTCAGAGGAGGAGAACCCTGCAGAACCAGGCTCAGAGGAGAACCCTGCAGAACCAGGCTCAGAGGAGCAGAACCCTGCAGAACCAGGCTCAGAGGAGAACCCTGCAGAACCAGGCTCAGAGGAGCAGAACCCTGCAGAACCAGGCTCAGAGGAGAACCCTGCAGAACCAGGCTCAGAGGAGCAGAACCCTGCAGAACCAGGCTCAGAGGAGAACCCTGCAGAACCAGGCTCAGAGGAGCAGAACCCTGCAGAACCAGGCTCAGAGGAGAACCCTGCAGAACCAGGCTCAGAGGAGCAGAACCCTGCAGAACCAGGCTCAGAGGAGAACCCTGCAGAACCAGGCTCAGAGCAGAACCCTGCAGAACCAGGCTCAGAGGAGCAGAACCCTGCAGAACCAGGCTCAGAGCAGAACCCTGCAGAACCAGGCTCAGAGGAGCAGAACCCTGCAGAACCAGGCTCAGAGGAGAACCCTGCAGAACCAGGCTCAGAGGAGAACCCTGCAGAACCAGGCTCAGAGGAGGAGAACCCTGCAGAACCAGGCTCAGAGGAGCAGAACCCTGCAGAACCAGGCTCAGAGGAGAACCCTGCAGAACCAGGCTCAGAGGAGAACCCTGCAGAACCAGGCTCAGAGGAGGAGAACCCTGCAGAACCAGGCTCAGAGGAGAACCCTGCAGAACCAGGCTCAGAGGAGAACCCTGCAGAACCAGGCTCAGAGGAGGAGAACCCTGCAGAACCAGGCTCAGAGGAGAACCCTGCAGAACCAGGCTCAGAGGAGAACCCTGCAGAACCAGGCTCAGAGGAGAACCCTGCAGAACCAGGCTCAGAGGAGGAGAACCCTGCAGAACCAGACTCAGAGGAGCAGAACCCTGCAGAACCAGGCTCAGAGGTGGTCTTCCTGCTGTCCCGGTTGGGGTGAGGGGACAGAAAGAGAAGGAGATAGGACAGACAGGTTCTTGTATCTACATACAGTTCATATAGAAACTCAGGGTACAGAGGCTACAAGAGGAACAATCATCAGTGACATGTAGCAAAACAATGAAATTACAGTAGTACAATAAAATTACATTGAAATGAGAGAAGGAGCAGAGCTGGGAGCCGGTTTGATTTCTATTCTAGATTTAACAGGAAGCAGTGAAGGGAAGCTGATATTGGGCTGATATGATCTCTCCTACTGGTTCTTGTGAGAACTCTTGCTGCAGCATTTTGAACCAGTTGGAGACTTTTTAGGCAGTTATTGGTTCCTGATAACAAGGAGTTACAGTAGTCTACTCTGGAGGAACAGATGATGGATTCATTTCTCAGCCTGGCTTTGAGTCAGCATGTTCCTGATTTTAGAAATATTACCAGGTGAAAGAAGGAGGTCCTGCAGACCTGTTTAATGTGGGAGTTAAAGGTCAAAGGTCACTCCCAGGTTCCTCACAGTGTTACTGGGAGTTAAAGCAACACCATCTGGGGTCAGTATTTGATTAGATCACTTTTCTCTCAGGTGTTTTGGGCCAAATAAAATAAATTCTGTTTTATCTGAATTTAGGAGGAGAAAATTATGACTCATCCAGGTGTTTATGTCGTTAAGACAAGCTTCTGGTTTGACCAGCTGATCGGTGTCGTCTGGTTTCAGGGATAGGTAGATCTGTGGATCATCTGCATAACAGTGGAAGTTAATGGAGTGTTTCCTGATGATGTTCCCACAGGAAGCACGTATAATGTGAAGAGTATAGGTCCTAAAACAGAACCCTGTGGGACTCCATATTTAACTCTGATCCGGGCTGAAGAATCGTCATTAACATGAACAAAGTGGAACCTGTCTGTTAAATATGACTGAAACCAGTTTAATGCTGAACCTTTAATCCCAATAGTATATTCTAGTCTCTGTAGTAGAATATCAGGATCAACAGTGTGGAATGCAGCACTGAGATCTAACAGGACCAGAACAGAGACCAGAACAGAGACCAGAACAGAGACCAGTCCTCTATCTGAGGCAGTGAGGAGATCATTAGTGACTGTTACCAGAGCTGTCTCTGTGCTGTGATGAGCTCTGAAACCTGACTGAAAAGACTCTGATCGGTCATTGTTATATAAATGGTCACAGAGCTGACTCCAACAGCTTTCTCTAGGATTTTAGAAATAAAGGAAAGGATGGATACTGGTCTGTAACTTGTTAGAACACCTGGAGAACAACTGGAGTTAGAACAACTTGATGGTGAATTCACAATGCAGTATGAGGATCCGGAGTTTGACAACCTTCCTAGCAACTTAATTGACATCGGCGAGCTACCCACAGAACGAGCTGTCCTACACCTTGTTTGGAATAATAATGCACCTGAACCACAAAGTCCATCTGATGCCAGCTCCATCTCATCCCTTGATACTGCAAGCCTGCCTTCATCCTCATCTTCCTACAGCCCAACTTCAGTCATTGGAAACTATATTCGAAGCACATCACTGTGGCCACATCCTTTCCCCATTCCTTCTTTCTCCTATGACACTGAATTAAAACTTCGGAAAGGTAATGAAGTATTTGAGAAGACCAGAACCTGTTTGGACATAACAAGAGATATGAAAATAGGGATCCTGGACAAGTTGGCTGAAGAAATCTTCTCAATCAAAGCCTACCCTGAAAAAAATGAAATAACAACTGTTGCCTTGGAGCTTGTTGTCAAACACCCGTGTCTGGAACCTGGAAGTGGCTCGGGGTATGATGGATGGGAGCACAGTATAAAGTATAAACTTGGGAACTACCGCTCCAAGCTGCGTGCCGCTGGCTGCAATGAGGTCGCAGTCAATTGAAAAAGGGGAAGAGAAGATGATGATGAAGCACACCGGTTCACTTTGAAGAAACCTCGACGTGGTGAAGTCAATTTTATGCCTCAACATCATGAAAAATATGATGACAATGCCTGGGAAGAACAAAGATGTATCTCGGTGGATGAAGTGAAAAAAAGGGGGAGGGATATGCCGCTCATCAAACAGAAGATGGACCTGACATTCTCTCTCCGACGAAAAGAAATAGTAGAAATGCAGCCTTTGGTCATGGAAGTGCAACTGAGGTGGCCGGCTCTTTTCCTGGAAGAACAGGGATTTTTCCTCACTGTCGCACTGCATATCATAATGTGAAAAATGTTACTTCTTAAATTTCTGTTTTTTGTGTTATTTCAGATTTGTGCAGAGTTTATGCGGATCACCGCCAAGGGCCTGATGGAGACCTTCATGGCCGCTCTTGATACGTACTCTATTCGACTGATAAAACTGTTCCGGGCGAGAAAAGCAGCTTTTAGCAACAAACTGGACCGGCTTTTACAGAAGTTTGATGAGCAGGTAATCCAAATATGTGGTTGGAGAATTGTTTTTGGGCAAGCTGAGGAATCTGACAAATGGCTCAGCTGTAGTTGCTTTAGCAAATGTGTTACTCATGAAGGGATCTGTGCCTGATTTGACCATGAAGCAAATATAATTTTTTCTGGTAACATTCATGCAAATTTTTTCACAGGGATGAGTCTAGAACATTAGAATAAATACAGCTTCACAACTCCCAACCTTTTCACAGTTCAAATCAGTTAAACTGGCCTAATAGCAGAGCATTTCATGAAAAACTAATGAAATGATCTAGTTTAACTTAAATACATCAAGAAATTTCAAAATGATAAGAGGGACCAAGTCTGTGTTAGGATTTTATTTAAAAATCCCTATTTTGCTGACCTCTGTTACTAATCAGAATACGTTTTTGCAAACGTGTAAAATGATGATTGTAAGGATGGGGGTTGGAATAGCTCTGCATATTTTTTCATCGTAAAATTTGGTCCCGCTTCTCATGAGGGTCACCGTTGATGTGTTCTAGGGGTTTGTTAAGGTCTGTAGGTAGTAGTTTGAGAAGGCATGCCAGTCTCTTGATTTTAATTCCACTTCATTTTTTTCCCTTTTTCCCAGGTTTCAAACATCATCCAACATCGAAGAACCATTGCTCTGGAAGGATTACCCATCTTTGTGCGGGACAATGAGAAAAAGCTTGTGTGGTGAGTAAAGTCTTCATGGAAACTATATAATGTTAATGTTGAAGTCTTTATGCTATTATCAAAAGAATATCGTTTTGACCTAGCACACCTGTGGCTTGAACATGTTTTCTGAAAAACTGAATACCGTATTAGCCAATTATAAGACGACTCTGGTTATATGGCGGCTCCTATTTTTCAAATATCATTTTGTGAAAATAAAAACATTGAAGACAATAAGGTTAGTCATAAAACAACTTTTTATTGTACAATTATTGGAGGAAAAATCACAACAGAGAACATTTCGTATGATTTAAGATCAAGAAATGTTACTGCAGTATTAAATAAAAAACTATATTCCCTTTCTCAAAATCTGAGGCTGTGACTTGGTGAATGAGCAACAATTAAGTAGCCTCAAAGGTTCAATAACTGCATTAATGATGTAAATAATTTTATAACCATCAAATTCAAGTTCTATTCAACTTCATGAGCATTAACAGTTCAGTCTAATATATCTTGGCTGCTTGGCAGTTGTTTGTTGACTCTGCTGCGTTGAACCATCAGTTTAAAGTTGGCATCAAAACTTGGCTCACTCTGCTCACTTGTCTAGCGTTGGAGCTCCTTCGTTCCAAATGGTCACGGTCCTCCATTTTTTCGTCAGATGGGACCAGAGATTTCATGACTGTAAGGCTTCATTCTCTTTCTGGTCACTGGTCCTTTAGCTCCATCTAGCGGCGTAGATGTGTAACGACAATCTAGTCCTTGCTTATAGACCCCATCTTGGAGAATACAGTTTCTGGAAAAAAAAAAGATCTTATATACTTGGGTTCCAAAACGCATATACACATGTTCAACACTTTGATTTTTATTTTTATTTTTTTTTTTGACAGATGAATGTTATAGTCTTTTCTAAGAAATGTAAGAAAATGCTTTTTTGTGTCAGACTGAAGTTAATAAATAGCATTACACTGATCTGTGAATTTTTTTAGCCATCTAAACAGTTTAATCGTGATCTATCAAACTAATTTCAACTGCAAAATAGCTGATAAATCTCTAATCAATTCTATCTCATTGCCAAAATCACACTTTTGCTTTCACCTTTGTTTTTTATATTTGCCTCATAACGTGGTGAGATGATGTGACAGGAAGTTGTGGGAGATTCATCAGTTTTTTGCAGGTGATATCGTGCAATTCTGCACCTTTGGCGCTTAAAAGGTTTTAAAATGTATGACACACACACTAAAATTTTGACATCCTTCATATCTTTCAGAACACGGATCCAGTTGAGAGCTCAACAAAAGGCATGAAGATGGGCATCCTTACAGTCTTGGAGGACGACCTCTCCCCTACCGCAGTGTCCCAAGTGCTCAACATTGCCGTGGTGTTGGAAGAGGACATAGTTCTTGCTGATCTGCCAGACCTTCCCACTGCTTTTGCTTATCTGTTTGGACTGCTTTACGGGCTGAATATGGAGTTTCCTAAAGAGCTGAGGTACACTTTTGAAGCTGTTCAACACATTTTCATGGAACTGACACCCAGCTGCTCCCGAAGGGTAAGAAGCCTCAAGACCAAGCTCTTGGCCTAAGACCTGTGATTGACTGAACTAATATCTTGATGCCTCAAAAATCTAAGTGTGCACTGGTGCATGTTTACAAAAACTGTTCAAAAAAGTTTTCAATAATGGGAATATGTCAGTTTTTTTTTTTTTTTTTTTGGTGTATATCACAGTTTTGACAAGAAGTATCGCGTCATTCCACAGCAGGTGGACAATTTTACTTGTTTGAATGTACAGTTGATGTACACTGGTTTTAGAAGTTTTTAGAAATGTTCTTGTGTAAGAAGTGCTAAATTACAGGAGGTATGTCTACAATGTGGCAGATTGGAAAGAGTTAGATATTGTGCTGATGCATGTATTGGTGCATTGTCGTCCCGTGTTTAAGACTGTTATTAAAATGCAAGAGAAACAAAATGCAATTTTGAAGCACTTGTTATGCATTCCTTAAAAGTAATAAAATCCTGTAAAATCATATGTTGTCCCTTAAGTCCAGGTTCTGTAAGAAATTTCGAGTAAAAACTCAATATTAAGCTAAAGTAATGTAGATGTTAAAATGAACAGTAGTGCCCTTAAAAAGTAGTGTAAATTTGATTGTAAGCTTACTTTTGTATCCAGAAGGTTTCTGAACTTTGCCCAACATTCTTTTAAAAAGACTTTGTACATATTTAATTGAGTGCGCCTTGTTTGTTCTGTAACCATCAGAGTTAAATTTGTGTCGGATTTGCACAAACTGCTTTTGTGTGAGAGCTGATATGTACGCATGGACAGAATGACAGAATGAAGCGGCCATTAAATGAACCTGAATGTTGTTCACTGTTAATATTGGCCCTTTTTTCATATCGCTCAGTACAGCACCTCGGTGCTGAGGTGTGGGGAGCGACGCGGTACTCACATGCAGCGTCGGAGCACGGAGTGTCGGGTCGGGGCGCCCCTTGTACGGCCACAGCGCCCTCCGCTGTACACTGCGCCTATTCCCATTCAAACCGCGGCGCACAGACGACGCCATGACTGCATTTGCACTTCATGCCACGAGGTGCGCTGTTTGCATGTTCAACCTTATTTTACACAGACACCACAGAGGAAGAAGGGCTGCAGCCGCTGCAGGCTCTCTCTGCATGCTGTTAGAAAAAGAGTGTGAGCCGGCAAGACGTGGTAAAATGTGCATTGATGCGATGCAGCGTTTTTTCAATAAAAGAGAAGAACTGAACGACCGTTTCCGCACATTTTTTTTACGTCGTATCAATTAAACTGTATCACAAGTAGCTTGTGTACTCAAAAGACCAAGATTCCTTGCGGATAGAACATGCACAGAACAGTATTTCATGTCCTTTTCGACTGGGTTTTTAAATATGAATATGAGCATATTCAGGGTTTTGCACGTGTTTATATGGCTGTGCGCCGTGTAATGTATTATTCCGTCAATATTCCAGTTAATAAAGTTTTTGCCTTTATATAAACGTACTCAATCTCGCGGCATTCGATCTCGTCCCATCCCTAATGGCTACAATGAGCAGGTTCTGCAGAGCACAGCTTCTCAGAGGAGGTTTGAAGCAGGATCCTGCAGCTCTCAGCTCCTGCTCAGTGTTCAGCTGGGACCTGGACCTGGTCTTCAGTGCAGCAGCAGCAGAGACGCCAGACTCACAAAGGTAAGATGCTGCTAAAGGAAGCAGAATGCCCACAGACCTCTGCCCTCAGAGTGGATACTGCCTCTCTATGAGAGCGCCAACTACTGGAGTGGATGTGCAATTACACTCTATTTTAGTCTGGCGGAAAAAAAAGCATGTTCCCCACGGTCACACGCGCCCCCCCGGGCATCGCACTGCGCCCCCCCAGGGGGGCGCGCCCCACGGTTTGAGAAGCACTGGTTTATACCGCCCACACTCCTTTGTTGTTCCTGCAGAGATCTGCATTGACAAACCGAAGGCTACTCCGGTGGAGTTCAGCTTTGCAGGAAATGCCACTTAAGATTCAACATGTCAAAGGAACAGACAATTTGGTAGCTGATTGCTCGTCACGTGTGGTCACTGAGTGAGCAAGTTTTGAGTTGAATTAAAACTGTTTTTGTGAAGTAAAAAAAAAAAAAATCAAACATCAGAAATGAGTATGATGATTTCTTTTGATAATTTGGATGTTTGAAAGTTTTTGCTTGAGCCTACAGTTACTGGAAGCAACATTTCTTTGAATATCCTAATGGTGGACAATTTTGTTTCAGCAGCAAACCTACAAATTACATTTGCTGTCTTTTAGGGGGGGGGGGGTGTGATGAAAATATTGGATAATATATATTTTTATTTTTGGCTCCAGTACATTTAAAATGGAATTGTTTAGTATGTTGTTTGAGTGGAGACTCAAGGTTAATGAGCCTCACCTGCTGGACTCCACACCTGCTCGTAATCAGGGACGGGTCTCTATAAGAGGAGTGAGTTTGGCCTCAGAGGGCTTTTGGGATGACAGAGGCGACACCATCAGTGGTCTCTGTCTGAGTGTTTAATGCGTTTTGACTGAAGAGATATAATTTGTTTCAGAAACACCTTTCAGTTACTTGAGTTGTCCCACCACATCTTTAATATTGTTCCTTCTCTCATTTTGGTAGATCTAGTGGGGGGTAGTGTGGAGATCACACTACTACCTTTTGGAACCCTTTGTGGAAATTTTCTTTCTTTTGGTTGTGGTTTCCTTTGTTAGTTTCCCTCTTATACGACGCCCACCCTAATTTACTAAGGTTTTGGTTTGGGGAAACTAAACACTGGGCTTCAGGACACTCATCAAGGTGTGTGAACAGCTCTGTTATGGTGACATGAAAACACATGGCTGAACAAGTTAGAACACTTTCAATGCCACCATGATAACCATGCCAGTGTAAAGTGTGTCCAATGATCAGCCTGAGTCAAACAGCTGGTAATGTAAAGATGCTGATTTACTGTCAGAGTAATGTCTGAGTCCAGTCACTGACCGAAACTGATCAACTCTGTAGAGAACACTGAAATGACAGTATTCTTCTAGACATTGTGTAACATGTACCAGATCCTGATCCTACTGATCATCATGCTGATTAATAATCAGCTGATAATGTGAAACATCCAGCCTCAGTCCATTCTGTCAATACAGAGGACAGTGAGGAAAACTGGAAACGGTCATGATCAATGAGTTATTTCTGAGTGTCAGTGATCTGTCTTCATTCCATAACCTACTTCCTGAAGGAGGAGGCGACATCCTCCCTCCTTTTATTTTATTTAACCTTTATTTATACAGGTTATCCCATTGAGACCCAGGGTCTCATTTGCAAGAGAGACCTGTGCAACAGCAAATAAATAGACAGACATACAAAAAAATAAAACATTAAAATATACAAACACTAAAATGAAGCAGTAAAACGCCAGTCATAATATTAAAACCTTAAAAACATGAGCAATCCCCTACTAACAGGCTCTTCAGCCTTCCTAAACCATTTCTGAAATCACCAAGAGGAATCAAGCTGGAGAGCTTCAGTTCACTTTGTAGCTTGTTCCAGGTTGAGGGGCAGATAATGAAATAGGCTTTTTTTTCCCCCAAGTTCAGTACGAACAGGAGGGATGGTGAAGGTTAAGTTTTCTAATGAACGGAGACTGTAGCGTGACCGAGAAGGTGACATGTACTCAGACAGGTGAGAAGGCAGCAGGCCCAGGATGGATTTATAAATAAATATATAGCAGTGCATGGTTCTGCGCTGGGATAGTGATGATAGGTTGGCATTAGAGTATAACATGCAGTGATGTGTGAGTGGTTTCCAGCTGGTTATGAACCTCAGTGCTCCATGATATACAGAATCCAACAGAGTCAGAGTGAGCCGACGCATTCCTGTCCACAACATCACCACAGTCCAGCAGAGGCAAGAAGGTGGTAGCAACAAGACGCTGTCTGGACTTAAAAGAAAAACAGGATTTATTCCTAAAGAAAAAACCCAGCTTTTGTTTCAACTTTCTCAGTAGTTGATCAATATGGCGTTTAAAACAGAGACTATCATCTATTGTGAAGCCTAAGTATTTATAGGAGGCTACAGTCTCAAGAAGAGAACCGTGGGCCGACAGAATACTGGGAAGGACAGCAGGAACCTTCTTATTGTTAGAAAAGAACATTGCCTTAGTTTTGTCTACATTCAACACCAGCCTGAGGCTGAACAGTGTCAGCACAGCAGTACATGATTGTGTCATCAGCATAGAGATGTACAGATGCATTCGTGTTTAGGCCCACATCGTTAATATAGATAGTAAAAGGGTTGGTCCTAACACTGAACCTTGCGGCACACCGTTAGTGGTGGTAAGAAAGGCAGAGGTGAGATCTCCGAACTGTACACACTGCCTACGACAGGAGAGATAATTTGAGAACCATCCAACAGTGTGATCTGACAGGCCTACATTCAAAAGTCTTTGGTATAAGATGCTATGGTCAACTGTGTCGAACGCCTTTGATAGATCAATGAACAGGGCAGCACAGTATTTCCTGGCATCCATAGCACCGATAATATCATTTAGCACTTTGATTGTAGCAGTGACTGTACTGTGCTGCTTCCTAAACCCCGATTGGTGTGGGGATAATATATCGTTCAAACACAAGTAGTCCTTAATCTGAATGTTCACGAGCCTTTCAAGAACCTTGGCTAAAACAGAGAGTTTTGAAATAGGTCTGTAATTGTTCGGCAAAGCTGGATCACCACCTTTCAATAGGGGCAGAACATAGGCAGTTTTCCATACATCAGGAATAACATTTGTTTGAAAGGAAAGATTGAAAACATGTGACACGGCTTCAGCAATGATATCTGCAGCCGGACGCAGGAAGTAAGGAGGGAGGTGATCAGGGCCTGCTGATTATGAGGGTCCAAGTCCTTCAAGGCCTTATGTACCTCCTTGGTAGAGAAGAGACTGAAAGAGAATGTGAGGCTATTCGAGGCTTGACTGACAGGTGGGAGTGAAGGAAGATTACCATTAGTTTGATTAAACAATGAACTGGATGCTATAAAATGTTAAAAAAATTAAGCATCTCAGATTTATCTGATACAGGGACAGAGTCAACAATTTCAAAGTCTGTTGCAATTTTGCACAAAATTAAATATCAAATCAAATCAAATCAAATCAGATTTTATTTATATAGCACTTTTCATATTAATAAAAACAACGCAAAGTGCTGAACATTAAAAACAGTCATAAAAACAAAAAGAATAAAAACCGCGCCATCAAACAGTATGCACCACACACACACTCACCCTCACCCTCACACTCACACTCACACTCACACTCTACCATTAATTCGCACAGAACAGAGGAGACATGGCATGGCACTGAGCATCTTAGGGAAAACGCCACCAGTGGGGCCCCCCACACCAAGGGAAGTCGAGGGTCAATTAAAACTGGGGCTCCAGCGCCCGACCCCCGACCCCGACAGACCATGGGAACTCGCACACCAAAGTGTGGAGCCCCCAGGCCAGCCAGGACCAGAGTACCCGGGCACAGTAACCCCAGCATTGGACCAGCACCAACTCCCGGTGTGAAGGACCCCCCTGAGGAAACACTGGAATTAAACAGCTAAAACATAATAAAATATGACACAAAATTAAAATAAGATAATAAGATAGGATTATAAAGTAAAAAAGTAAAACAAGTTGAATGTGCATAATAAAATAGAATAAAATTACATAAATAAGAATGGAATAAGAGGACTATAAAAGGTCAGTTAAAAGCCTGATTAAAAAGGTGTGTTTTCAACCTCCCTTTAAAAATATCAACGGTCTCTGCGGTCCTGAGGTTCTCTGGCAGGCTGTTCCACAGGCGGGGGCCATAATGGCCAAAAGCCGCCTCACCATGAGTCTTGGTTCTGGCTTTAGGAACACACAATAAGGCACTGCCAGAGGACCTCAGGGCCCGCGAGGGTCGATAGGGTAAAAACAGATCAGCTAAATAAGAAGGCGCAAGGCCGTTAAGACATTTAAAAACTAATAAGAGAACCTAAGGAGAATCGATCCTGAAGTGGACAGGGAGCCAATGCAGCGACTGTAAAACTGGTGTAATGTGGGCCCGCCCCCTGGTCCTCGTCAGCACGCGAGCGGCTGAGTTTTGTAATAGCTGTAAGTTTGAAATATTCTTTTTGGGAAGACCAGAGAGCAAGGCATTACAGTAGTCTAATCTACAGGAGATAAAAGCATGCATTAGCACCTCTGTGCTGGCCTGAGAGAGAATCGGGCGGACTCTAGCTATGTTCTTAAGATGATAAAATCCAATCTTAGTTATGTTTTTTATGTGTGGAATAAAATTAAGCTCAGAGTCAAAAATCACGCCCAGGTTCTTAACTGATTGTGCTGGTTTAAAATCCCGTAATTTTGGTAAAATCTTCTCTCTCTGACCTTCAGGACCGATAACTAAAACCTCAGTCTTGTCCTGGTTGAGCTGTAGGAAATTCACTGCCATCCATGACTTGATGTCTGAAATACAGTTAAAAAGGGTTTCTATTGGCCCTGAGTCATCAGGAGACACGGCGATGTACAGCTGAGTGTCGTCAGCGTAACTATGGAAACTGATGCCGTGTCTCCTGATGACGTCCCCAAGTGGAAGCATGTAGAGATTAAAAAGTATAGGACCTAAAATTGAGCCTTGGGGAACCCCACACCTAATTTCATGGGTTCCTGAGGAACAAGTATCCAAACTTACATAAAAACATCGATCTGTGAGATAAGAACTGAACCAGTTAAGAACAGTACCAGAGAGGCCCACCAGGTGACTCAGTCTATTTATTAAAATGTGGTGGTCTACTGTATCAAAGGCGGCACTCAAGTCCAGTAGAACCATCACTGTGAGCTTTTTATTATCTAAATTCCACCTGATATCATTTAAAATCTTTAAAAGGGCCGTCTCGGTACTGTGGTTCACTCTAAAACCAGACTGATGTCTTTCTAAAATGTTATTAATCATTAAAAAGTCATTGACTTGGTTAAAAGCCAGTCTTTCTAAAACTTTACTTAAAAATGGTAAGTTGGATACTGGTCTGTAGTTATTAAAAACATCGGGGTCTAAATTGCTCTTCTTCAGAAGGGGCTTCACCACCGCCGTTTTAAAGGCAGTGGGGAAGACACCCGTCTGAAGAGAGCTGTTCATGATATTTAAAATCTGTTCCTCAAGGAATCCATAAAGTGATTTAAAGAGTGGTGTGGGGATGGGATCTAAAAGGCAGGTTGTTGATTTTACTTGGGAGAAAACTCGACCAAGAGTCCTCGCATCAACCAGGTCAAAACTGTCCAGTGTTTCCTCAGGCATGGACAACGGTTCAGCTGTGTTCACTGATAAAACCTGTTGGGGTAAAAGACTGGACCTGATGTCCATGATTTTAGTTCTGAAGTGGTCTGCAGAGTCTTCACAGAGAGCGTCTGTTGGCTCCTTAAAAGCTTTATTAAAATTAGTGCCAGTTAAAATGTTGAAGGTGGAGAAGAGGAACCGGGGGTTGTCTTTATTGTCTGAAATAAGTTTAGAGAAGTGGGAAGTTCGGGCCTGTTTAACTGCAGTATTGTAAATTTTGAGTTGTTGACGTAGAATCTGGTGATGTACGGTCAACTTGGATTTTCTCCACCTTCTTTCAGCACTCCTGCAGTTTCTTTTCAGTTTGATGACTATATCATTTCTCCTCCACGGGGGTTTGGAATGGCCCTTGATTGTTTTAGTTAAAAGTGGAGCGACTGAATCCAGACTGGACTTCAGTTTACTGTTAAAATCGTCAACAATAAAATCACAAGATGCAGGTAAAATCACAGCAGGAGTGCTCTGTAAAATCTCTATAAAATCTGCAGCCACTTCAGAAGTAAGGTAGCGTCTCCTCACTGTTCTCACCGGGGCCCCCTGCTGGTTAAAACTGGTGATGTTAAAAAACACGCAGTAGTGGTCAGACACAGCCAGGTCAACAACAGAGGACACACTGATGGACAGACCGTGGGTTATAACCAGGTCCAGGGTGTGTCCTCTGTTGTGAGTTGGCTGTGCGACATGCTGTTTAAAATCTAAACAGTTTAAAAGGTTTAAGAATTCTCTGGACATAGAGTCCGAGTTGTCATCAAGGTGTAAGTTAAAATCACCAGTTATTAAAATTCTACTATATTTAGAATGAATTATTGTTAAAAGTTCTGAAAATTCACAAATAAAAAGACTAGAGTATTGAGGGGGTCTGTATACTGTTAAACACAGGATCTGGGGACTGCTAAAAATAAAGGCGTGGTGCTCAAAGGATGTAAAACTGTTAAAAGCTACTGCACACGCACTAAATGAAGTTTTTAAAATGGAAGCAGTCCCTCCACCCCTCTTACCCTGTCTGGTTGAAAATAAAAAGCTAAAACTCGGTGGGGAAGCCTCAGTGAGGATAACAGGTGCATCGGTGCCAAGCCATGTCTCAGTTAAAAGCAGACTGTCCAAGTTATTATCTAAAATAAGATCATTAATAATAAAGGACTGGTTTAAAAGAGAGCGCACATTCAGCAGGGCCATGTTAATGGTGGTGGGCGGACTGGATGTGCGCTCTCGGTGAAGTTTCACTGTTAAAAGAGTCTTTTTGTGTTTAAGAACAGTCCGGGGGATGTGGTGTCTGCACGAGGTGATAACTGGGATGCTGTGGATAGTGTGTGGTGTGTCCGGGGGCAGTGGAGGTGTGTGAGGGGTGTGTGTGGCGTGTGGTGGATGGGGGGGGGCTTGCAGGTAGTCAGTCAGTGGGGGATGTGTGGACTGTATGCTGAATGTTACCTGCTAAAATGGAGCTGCCCAGCGTGCTCGGGTGAAGTCCGTCCTGATGATAAAAAGCTGGGCGGTTCCAGAAAAGGTTAAAATTATCAATGAAATAAAAGTTGGAGGCTGTGCAGGAGCGCTGAAGCCAGGTGTTTAAGCCGAGCAGTCTGGAGAAGCGTTCAGCGCCCCTGCAGAAGGTCGGCAAAGGTCCAGAGATAAAAACCGACCTTCCACAGCTCTCCAACAGGTTAAAAAGGTCCTTAAAATCCTGCTTGGTGACCTCCGACTGCCGCCGGGCCGTGTCGTTAGTCCCGACGTGGACGATGACCCGGCAGACAGTGGAGGGGAGGGACTGCAGGAGCTCCGGGAGTCCGTGTAGGATCGTGGGGACAGTAGCACCAGGAATACACCGCGTGATGGCGTTAAAAAAGCGAATATTCCTGATGCTACTGTCCCCAACCAGGAGTGTCGTGGGGGAAAAGAGGGGACGGGGCGGGGGCGGCTGTGGGGCGACGTCGTGGGTGTCCGGGGCGGCGGTGTCAGCGCCCAGGGCTGGGGAGCGCTCCGCCGGTACAGCGACGCCGCCGGCAGCAACCTCGCTGCCGGCGCGGTGGTCCTGGCCCTGGTTCTGGCTCTCCCCGCGGTGGTGGCTCACGGAATGCCTCCTCACCGCCTCCCTAATCAGCCTCAGGCGGGCAGCGGAGGCCGCGGTCCGGGGCGATCGCCGCCGCTCCGGTACCGGCGGGGAGCGGCCCGGCTCCCTGGCCGCGGCGGGGACATCCTTCTCCGGGACAGCGGCGGGGAGCTCCTTCTCTGAGGCCGAAGTGGAGTTGGCCCGGGCCGCGGCGGAGTGATCCGTGGCCGCGGCGGGGAGCTCCTTCTCCGAGGCCGAGGAGGAGTGGGCCGCGGTGGAGGGAGCCGTTTCCGGGGCCGGGGTGTAGCGATCCAGGGCCGTGGCGGAGCGACGGCAGTGCTTGGCGGTGTTTGGTGGCGTGGCTTCCGGGGTGTCGTGGCGGCGAGCGGCGGACCCGCCAGAGGACGCGGGAGCAGCAGCGGCCGCAGCAGGCCGCGGACCCTCACCACCCGCCGGGCTGTCATATTGCACCAGGGCGAGGAAGCGGTTCGAGAGGGGCAGTGGAGGCAAAGCCGCGGTGGACTTAGGCTTGTGGCCCCGCACCACCACCTCCGCCCAGGAGCGCTGATGGTCCGGTGTTGAGCAGGAGGGAGCCCAGGGAGCTGGAGCGGTGGTGGTCATGAAGGACGTGATGATCATGGATTGCCCTTCGGCCAGCGTCCGGGCCTGCTCCAGCAGATCGTCTTTTTCCCTGAGCTCCTCCGACAGCCGGCGGATGTCCTCCCTCAGGTCGGAGACGATCCTGTCCGCCTTCACGACCAGGGGGTGCAGGCGGGGTCCGCGGTGCAACGCTGCGGCCATGTTGGGCTGGCGGCACGGCCTCGCACACCGGTACCCACGGGCACACGCCTCAGTCCCTGGTGCCCGGGTTCACTACCGGTGTAACCGTGCCGCCGTCTTGCCGCCTCACCGCTCCTACCGGCTCGCCACTCGTGAGCCGCCGCTCCGCCTCGGATCCAAGCGTCAGTGCTGCTGCGCGCTCTCTCAGTGCTGCTGCGCGCTCTCTCAGTGCTGCTGCGCGCTCTCTCAAATATCACCTAAATCAACTATCTCTTTTTACCTTGTACTGTTCCTTTGTACTGCCATATATGAGTTACTGTGTAGAAGTGAGGAAACACATAGGACAAATACTGAACCAATATTCATTCTACAGAAAAGAGCAGTAAGAATCATCACTAAATCAAGTTACAGAGAACCAACAAACCCACTCTTCATCAAACTAAAAGCCCTAAAATTTCAGGACCTGGTTGACTTTAAGATGATCCAAATCATGTACAAGGTTAAAAATAATCAGTTGCCAAACAGTATTCAAAGGTTCTTCCATTTAAGAGAGAGTAAACATAATCTCAGAGGTTTACACATTTTTAAAAAACAACCAGTCAGGACTAATATGAGACGACACTGCATATCCACAAAAGGAGTTAATCTGTGGAACAATTGCAATAAAGAAATAAAAACATGCACAACAATACAAAGGCTAAAAAGTATTTTCAAAAATTCCAGATTAGGATGGTATGAAGAAAAAGAAAGTTGTGCTTTGAAATAGTTTATTCATTAAATATATTCTTGTATTTTGTGACATATGTTTAGATTCTGTTATAGTTTTCAGTTAGCTGCATCAAGGTGTATTATTTGGTGTCTCTTTGAATGCCTGAAACCTGAAATGTTCTTATAAGGTTTTGGAATAAGGGGTAGGACTAGATAAGCTATTTGCTTCTTCCTACACCCTTTTCGAACCAAAAAAAAAAAGAAGAGTCAACAATTATATTGGGAGGCAGCTCTGAGGTGTAACTGATGGTTGAGAGCGACTTTATGGTCTGCCAAAATCTCCTGGGGTCATTTAAGCTATCAGTGGTCTGTGATAGATAATAATCCTGTTTCGCTTTTCTAATGGATGCAGTGCAGCTATTACGAGCTTGACGGAAAAGTAGCCACCCACTGAGCAAAAAGACGTTGAATCAGTATGACTGACAACCAGTCATACTGTAGTGGAACCAGTAATCCCAGAATCTTTAAACTGCCATGACTTTCTTAAATTCTTTAATGATAAAATCATAACCATTAGAGGTAAAATCAGTGAAGCGCTTTCCTCAGATCAAGCTCAGGGAATCCAGCCACTGCCTCCACCTGAAATACCTGAAATACTAGATAGTTTCTCATTAGTAAATGGGGCTGAGATTACTTCAATTGTAATGTCTTCTAAAACCTCAACCTGTCTCCTAGATCCAATTCCAACTAAGCTTTTCAAAGATATCCTTCCAGTTATCTTAAATACGATCATAACTATAATAAATACCTCTCTAGAAAATGGCTATGTGCCACAGTCATTTAAATTCGCAGTAATCAAACCACTGCTGAAAAAACCTAATCTTGATCCTGATATTCTAGCTAACTACAGACCGATATCAAATCTGCCTTTTATTTCAAAAGTCCTGGAAAAAGTTGTGGTTAAACAGCTTTACCGCCACCTACAGGACAATAGTTTATTTGAGAAATTTCAGTCAGGATATAGAGCTTATCACAGCACTGAGACTGCGTTAGTTAAAGTCACTAATGACTTGCTATTGGCGGCTGACGCAGGTCTAGTCTCAATCCTGGTTCTCCTAGACCTCAGTGCAGCTTTTGACACAATCGACCACAATATTCTCCTGCAGAGGTTAGAATGTGAGGTTGGCATCAGAGGAAAAGCCCTCTGCTGGTTCAAATCCTATTTATCTAATAGGTACCAATTTGTTCACGTTAACCAACAGTCCTCACCGTGCTCCCAGGTCAGTTATGGGGTTCCTCAAGGGTCCGTGCTCGGGCCAATTTTATTTCTGTTATATATGCTTCCTTTAGGGAACATAATTAGAAGTCACGATATCAATTTTCATTGCTATGCAGATGACACACAACTGTATTTATCTATGAAACCTGATCAAACTAATCAAATAGACAGACTCAGTGACTGTATCAGAGAAATTAAAACCTGGATGACTACGAACTATCTCCGTCTGAATCCTGGCAAAACAGAGGTCATTATACTAGGCCCCCATAAACTGAGAGAGTGTCTATCCAAACAGATTATTACCTTAGATAACGTCAGTGTATCCTCCTCCTCTACTGTGAGGAACCTCGGGGTCTTATTTGATCAGGATATCTCATTTAAAGCACACATCAACCTGGCTTGTAAAACAGCATATTTCCACTTGCGCAACATAGCTAAAATAAGAAACATTTTACCTAGAAGCGATGCAGAAAAACTCATCCATGCATTTGTTTCTGCGAGATTGGACTACTGCAACTCCCTTCTCGCAGCCTGCCCAAAAGTGTATTAAAAAACTTTCAGTTGGTTCAAAATGCAGCCGCCAGATTATTAACTGGAACTAGAAGACGTGAACACATTACTCCCGTTCTAAAATCTCTTCACTGGCTTCCAGTCGAGTTTAGAGTTAGATTTAAAATCCTTCTCCTCACTTACAAAATCCTAAATGGGATGGCTCCAACCTATCTCCAAGATGCTTTAACGCCTTATCAACCAATCAGAGCACTTCGCTCTCAAAATGCAGGGTTACTGGTGACTCCAAGGGTCTCTAAATGGACACTAGGTGGAAGAGCCTTTAGCTATCAGGCACCATTTTTATGGAACCAGCTTCCAAGTGGTGTCAAAGAGGCAGACACAGTCTCCACATTTAAGGTTAGGCTCAAGACGTTTCTCTTCGATGCAGCCTATGATCAGGTCAGCTAGGGATTCTAAACTAAACTAAACTAAACTAAACTAAACTAAAACAAACCAAACCAAACTAAAGTAAACCAAACTAAACTAAACTAAACTAAAACAAACCAAACCAAACTACAGTAAACTAAACTAAACTAAACTAAAACAAACCAAACCAAACTAAAGTAAACCAAACCAAACTACAGTAAACTAAACTAAACTAAACTAAACTAAATTAAATTAAACTAAACCAAACCAAATTACACTAAACAAAATTAAACTAAACCAAACTAAATTAAACTAAACTAAACTATACTAACTAAATACTAGTTTAAACAGTTAAGTATCCACAAAGCTGCCCCAGGAGCTAGAATGCTGTGGGAAGTACGGTGCACTGAGCCCTGTCCTCCTCTAATGTCTGAATGTTATTCCCTTTAGTCCGTTCATTGCTTTTCACCTGTTGTCCCCCCCTTCGAGGGGGAGTCTTCTCCAGTTTCAGTTGCTGACTCCACTATTACGAAGGCCTATGAACAAGCTCCGTCCGGACCGGGAGGACACCCCTGTCGGTCCTGCCCGTGGACTGGCTTCGGTTCTACTGCTGGGATCCGTGGTTCTTGTGCTGGACCGTCCAACGGACTGTCCTCAACATAGTCCTAGGCTTTACTTCTTATTGTCTCATGCTAGCTGTTGCCAAAGCTGTCCGTCCCTGGGAGAGGGATCCCTCCATACTGTGGTTCTCCCCAAGATTTCTTCTTTTCCCACTGGGTTTTTGGAGTTTTTTCTTGCCGGATGTGAGGGTCGAAGGCGGTGGTTGCTTCGTTCTGTCTCGTTACTGTAAATATTGACATATTACCATTATGCTTATTCACTGTTTTTACTTTTACCGACAAATGTAACATCTTGAAGCCCTCTGAGGCAACTGTTGTTGTGATACTGGGCTATACAAAAATAAATTGATTGATTGATTGATTGATTGAATCAACGTCTTTTAAGGTCATTGTTGGACGTCCCAGCAACGTCCCCACAAGGTGCAGAATGTAACGCCAGATGACGTCTTTTTAACGTAATTTCGACGTCGGGTATCGACGTCACCAGGACCTTCAGACAAGGGCCAAAAAACAGAGGGGAAAATATAATTTAAGTTGACCAAAACCTAATATTCGGATTTGCGGTCCGAGTTCGCGGTATATTCTTTCAGTTATTTCGGCATTTCATTACAGACGGGTGACACTCGAGATTTGAACTCACGACTTACTGTTGGGCGATCCTCAGCCTGACCTGTTGAGCTGTTAGTTTGAGTAGCCCGTCTGTAAACGGGAGGGTGACCACTATTTTGCGGAATACTACTTATCCTAAAATAAAGTGGTGCTTTTAAAAATGTTTGTGTTTCTCCAAAGTTCACAATTTGATGAAATTACGTAATAAATTTAACCGCTTGGGCCGCTCTTTTGTTAGACATAATTCTATCTTTATGAGACAATGAAAACAAACAGACTAAAAGAAAAATAAATACAAGGCGGGGTTAACATTCACATAAACACTTTTCCAATGGTAAATTATCAACGTTGTCTGGATGTTGAAATAACGTTGTTTTTCAACTGACATATTTCAGGAAAATTTTTATAAGTCATGATTTTAAAAATACTGACGAGTATATACATCTGAAGAATGTTGATATTTCAATGTTGAATCCACAGTGAGTTTACAACACAACTTCAACCATTTACTATCAAAGTTGTTTTGAGTCCAAGGTTATTTTCCTATTACTTCATTTGAATCAATCACCAGCAGATGCTAACTCGAAATGCGTAAAGACGGCACCAACCTCCTGACAAGCCAAGGTACAGCAAAATTCACAGGTACAGCAAACTACGATCACAATCCAATTCTTTTTAAACAGATTTTATTGCAAAAACTTCACAGTACTCAAAATACCGGACCAGAGACAAATCTGCAGCGAACTCTTCCTCCATCCGCTGTGCCAGCATGCTATGGTGCTGACTGCCCTCAAAAGGGACTGTGACCGGCCGGTCCAAGGTGGCTCCAGACTACCGTCAGTCCACAAAACAGGAATCAGGGTTCCCCGACAACCGCTGGACCAGCGATAAAGGGAAAAACACTTAATTAGCCCGACAGCAGTGTCTCCAGCTCCGTGGCTTTCGCAGTAAAATGTACACATCTGACACACCTCCACTTCCGGGTTCACTCAGTCAAGCTAATATACATTATGGCAGCCAATAAGTGAACACAGACACAGAACTTCCTGTCTGTCGCCCTTCAAAATAAAACAAAAATAAAATACATCAAAACCCATTTCATACATAATGTCATCTCATCTCTTTCAGATGGTAAACACTTTTAATCAAGGAACATAAAGTTTCCCCGACTTTCGAATGTTCAACCGCATGTAGACGTCGATATTGGGTCCTAATTTCGACGTCCAGATCTTCAACGTCATCTAGACGTCGAAATTGGGTAATAAGACGTCCAAATACCGCACCTATTTTGGACGTCCAAAATAGGTCTATAATTGGTCTTGGACGGACCGACGCAATATGGACATGATCTGGACGTCCATACGATGTCCAATGTTTAAGGGGCAGTCAGTTTCAGAGCCAGACTTCCTTGCATTGGCCCACAGTTAATTTCTCTTGTGCAATTGGTCTGACAGTTCAGTAGAAAACCAGGGGCTATCACGGCCCTTCACGCTGATCCGGCGAAACGGAGCATGCTTGTCCATGAAATAAGTAAAACTATCATAGAAATATTCCCACGCTAGGTTAACATCACCAATCAGTAAAATGCGGCTCCAATCAAAATCAAACAGGTCACGAAGGAATGCTCGCTCAACAAAGTTCTTTAGATTTCTTTTCCTGATAATACAGGGTTTGGACGAGGGAGTTTAGTGTCCCTAACGGCACCAATCATACAGTGATCATTCAAATACCCCTGTGGCAGAGTATTTATGGGGCATTTTGGTGAATAAAAGATCGAGCAGAGATGATTTTTCCAAGCATTTTGAGTTAAGACGTGTGGGGCTGTCAATAAGCTGTGCAAAGTTTAGAGGCAGACATTCAGCTTTAAAAAGCCTTCGCCTTCCTTCTATTAGTTCATCAAGACAGAAACAGAGTCCAAGTGGTCCTGTGGAGAGACGCCGTCCTCCACCCTCTGCAGCTGGAGGTCATGGTCATTATGAACCATTTAGGCAGTACAGATAGTGTTATGTATTTAGTTAGACCTGTCAGTTCAGGGTCAGTCCGCTAGGGGGGGCTCTAGGCCTGTTTAGGAGTGGGACGATTCCAGGAAGGGGGCGGGAGGAGAGTGAGCCAGATGAGGAAGTTGTTGTTTTTTCCTCCCCGCTGTAACGTGGATTTTGGGTTCCCATTAAACAACTAAACTAAAGCCACTTCTTGTCATCTGTTCAATTATCAAAGGACTTAATACTGGCGACGAGGCGGACGTATGCTCTGGATAACGTTACGTTTGGAGACATACACGAACTCACGTGAAGAAGGACTTGAGCCAACGTTGCTGGCTGAGGAGGCGGCCAGCTCGCAAGAGAAGTGAACCCTGGAAGCACAGCGTGGACTACGATCATGGCTCCGTTCGGACGGATTGAGGAATTCTCGGGGGATAAAGACGCCTCATGGGTGGAGTATGCAGAGCGGCTGGAATGTTTTTTCAAGCAAATGAGATTACAAGTGCCGAGAAGAAAAGGTCAGTGCTGTTGAGTGTTTGTGGAGCAGCCACATACTCCATGCTGCGTTCCCTGGTGGCTCCAAGGAAACCTAGTGAGGTGGATTATGATGTGCTGATAGATAAGCTACAACGTCATTTCAATCCAAAGCCCGCAGAGGTTGTGCAACGTTTTCATTTTCACAACTGTAAGCAACAACCAGGTCAGTCCATTTCGGCATTCATAGCAGAACTGAGGAAGTGGTCTGTGCATTGCAATTTCGGAGACCAGCTGGAGAACATGCTTCGTGACAGGATAGTGTGTGGTGTGCAGGACCCGGCCCTACAGAGACAGTTGTTATCAGAGCCCGCGCTGACTTTCAAATTAGCGGAGGAGAAGGCTATTGCAGCTGAGATGGCGACGCTGAATGCTGGTATGCTGCGTATGGGGCCATCGGTTTCTCAGTCAGAGGGGGTTCACAAGACAACACATACACCTGACGCTAAAAAGGAAATGGAAGCTACAGACGGAAAAAGGAAGTGTTTTCACTGTGGAGCTTACCATAGTCCCTCTGAATGTAAATTTAGCACGGCAGTCTGTCACTTCTGCAAAAAGAAGGGGCACATTTCGCGGGTCTGTATGAAAAAAGCTCAGACTACGGCGGCTGCCAAGCCTGAGGACACGTCACAGACGCATGCTTTAACATTGGAGAACCAAGATGAGTATGTCATGCATCATACCACAACAGAACACGCCACAGCAGACCAGCTGGCACAAAAGAGGGTGGCTTACACAGCTAAGGTGTTCCTGAACAAAGCGCCGCTTGATATGGAAGAGGATTCTGGCTCAGCATGCACGCTGATCAGTGAAGAGACGTACAACAGCCTATGGCCAGCAGACCCACCAACCATTACACGGGCCAGTGGGGTGCTTAAGATGTGGTCCCAGACCAAACTACAGATGCTGGGAAAGATCTATGTGAATGTTGAGTATCAGGCGTTTAAAGGCATACTCCCCCTGTTTGTAGTGAGGGGAGAAGGAACAAGTCTGCTGGGAAGAGACTGGTTTGAACCACTGGACATTGGTATGACAGGGGTGCACGCCATCCAGCACCAGTCATTACAGTCCATGTTGGAGCACTATTCAGAGGTGTTTGGGGAGCTAGGGGCCTGTCGGGGGCCGCCTGTCTCCTTGGCCGTGGACCCAAAGGTAGCGCCTAAGTTTTTTAAGGCACGCCCAGTTCCTTTTGCGCTGCGTCCGAAAGTGGATGAGGCTTTAAACAAGCTGGTCGAGCAAGGTGTCTTGGAGCCTGTGAAGCATTCCAAGTGGGCCACGCCCATTGTGCCCATCGCAAAGAAAGACGGAAGTCTGCGGATCTGCGGAGATTACAGATGCACAGTGAACACAGCTGTACTTCCTGATGTATACCCCCTACTAGGGGTGTAACGGTACACAAAAGCCACGGTACGGTACGTACCTCGGTGTAAGGGTCACGGTTCGGTACGTTTTTCGGTACAGTGGGGAAAAAGTAAAAAAAGCTCACAAATGCACCAGAACATTTTTCCCAAGCTTTCCCATGCGACACATTATTGGCCCAGTTTACATGGTGTTTTTTCAATCCGATTGTAAACAATAGTATTAAACGCCAGTGTATTCATGTACAGCATACAAAGCATCCACGATGAATCCTCGTTTACAAGGACCCTGTGACATGCGCACAAAGTCTCACGAGGAACTTGCAGGTCTTCCTCTCTGCAGCAGCAGTCCTCAGCGCCAAGCAGAGAGTTTTTATCTGCTGATATCTGCTCAAATAATGTCCCAAAATCTCCATGATATGCTGCTGAAGGAGCGGCTGCTCCCCTGACCGCAGCACCGCCGTGCGGAGCAGCACGTCTCGGTGTGAGCTCTGCGCCGCATGCCGATGTTTCGAATTAACTGGTGCCCATGTTAACTTGTGACCAATAATGACTGAAATATCTAGTCGTTCTGACGAACGTCGGTTATCGACAGTTACAGTGAGTGTATACGTTTAAAGTCTTTTGTGAGTCTTACTTTAACAACTGCTGTAATCAGCATGTGTTTACACAGACCTCCGCTGTCATTCGTTAACACGGGAACCAGTTAATCCATAACACCAGCCGGCGATCGCTCGTATTCTGCTATGGAGCTCTTTATACAACTAGCTGCTGCGCGATTTGGTTCCATCTCGCCTCTCTAATGTTTTTTATGTCGGGGTTTTGTATGAAAAAAGTGTTTTTTCACCACCGTGGCGTTCTCTGCTGGTTTTTTGACTGTGCTGCTTCCTGTTTACTGGCACGTCACACGTCACTCCGTATGAGGGAACGCACGAGGAACAAATACTCTCCCGTTTAATCTGCTCCGCCACACGCTGCAGCGCTCATTCCGCTTGGACTTTCTTCTTTGTTTGTTCATGTTTGGACCTGCTTGTTCTACTTCTTCTTCTTCTGTGATAATGGTGGTTGCCGGCAGCTTTTAGGCTCATTACCGCCATCTAAGGTTGGAATTTTTTTTTTTTACTCACTGGTGTATTCGTCGTGTGATTGTGTGTGCCGAACCGTGACCCCCGTACCGTGACGGTACGGGACGAATACAAATACCGTTACACGCCTACCCCCTACCCACTGTCTCGGAACTGTTCTCCTCACTGGCGGGGGGGATACTGTTCACAAAACTGGACCTTAAGCAGGCTTACCGCTGACCCATGGAGGGGCTGAGGCTCCGCCCCCGCTAGAGGTGCTGTTACTGGAAGTTGTTCCTGAGGCCCCACTCCATGCACAGCGGATCGGCAGCCTGACACAGAAGGATCCAGTGTTATCTCGTGTCCTGCACTGGTTACTCCACGGCTGGCCAGCGGAAAAGCAAAGTGAGTGTTTCACTCCTTTCATCAAACGGCGAGATGAGCTGTCAACACACAAGAACTGTGTGCTCTGGGGAAGCAGGGTGGTGGTGCCCCTGGCGGCGAGGGCTGAAGTCCTGAAAATGCTGCATGATGCTCATCCGGGAATCGTCCACATGAAAGCCTTGGCAAGGAGCTATGTCTGGTGGCCGGGCATGGATAATGAAGTGGAGAAGGTTGTCAAAGCATGTGAGACCTGTCAGCTTACTCGCCATAATCCACCCAAAGCTCCGTTGCACCAGTGGGAGTGGACGAACAGGAAGTGGTCCAGACTCCACATTGACTTTGCGGGACCTTTCCAGGGAAGGGTTTTCCTGATAGTGGTGGATGCCCATTCTAAATGGCTAGAAGTGTCCCTCATGCCGTCTATGTCATCTAGCGCCGTCATTGACACCCTCCGTGCGCTGTTTGCTACTCATGGCATTCCGGATGTCCTGGTGTCGGACAATGGCACCGCCTTCACGTCGGCAGAGTTCAAGATGTTCGCGGAGAAGAATGGAATCAGACATGTGACAACGGCCCCGTACCATCCCTCCTCAAATGGACAGGCTGAGAGGATGGTGCAGACTACAAAGGATGCCCTGCGGAGGATAGCTGTGGGAGACTGGCAGACTCGTTTAGCCCGGTTCCTGCTGGCTCAACACATCACACCAAACTCTACGACGGGGAAGAGCCCCGCCGAAATGCTGATGGGCCGTCGGTTGAAGACTGCACTCGATCGTCTACACCCGGACTCCCAGGACGAAGTCCGCACACGACAGGAGGAACAGGCCCAGAGGGAACCAGGGGTCCCGAGACACTTTGAACCTGAGGAAGCTGTGTTTGCCCGCTGTTATACAGGGGCTAGATGGATGCCTGCTGTGGTGGAGCGGGCCACCGGGCCAGTGTCATACAGTGTCAGAACCCCAGACGGCCAGGCGCATCGGCGTCATGTGGATCAGCTGAGAGGGCGTGCCGCCGTAGAGACTATCGATGACGATGCTCCTCGGCCCGTGTCAGCTGGTGAGCGAGCACAAGAGAACTCGGGGCTCCAGGAAGTGGTGGGGTCCCAGCTGGGGGGAGGAGGAATGATCGAACCTGCACTTACTCCTGAGAGACATTCACCAGGTACCAGATCCTCTTTAGTGCCGGTTCGCCAACGACCCCAGCGGCTCAGAGTTCATCCCAAAGGCTGGGATGATTATGAACACTAACTAGGGGAAAGGAGTGTTATGTATTTAGTTAGACCTGTCAGTTCAGGGTCAGTCCGCTAGGGGGGGCTCTCGGCCTGTTTAGGAGTGGGACGATTCCAGGAAGGGGGCGGGAGGAGAGTGAGCCAGACGAGGAAGTTGTTGTTTTTTCCTCCCCGCTGTAACGTGGATTTTGGGTTCCCATTAAACAACTAAACTAAAGCCACTTCTTGTCATCTGTTCAATTATCAAAGGACTTAATAGATAGAGATGATAGCTTCCAGCTGTCCTCCACCAAACACATGGAGTTCCAGGTACTTCTGTCTTCCATGCTTCCATGGAATACCAGGTGCTGTAAGCTTCTCCACTTCTTGGTGACATTTGAATTCACTGTCAAGGAAACCTTTTTCAGTCATCTATCCATGTGATATATTAATATATCTATATATGTATATATCCATCCATCCTTCCATTATGTTGTGAAGAAGTCTTCTTACACATGTACAAGAACCATCGTCCTCACTTGTGACATGGCTTATGGCCACACCCACCGGGTTTGGAGCATGCTCAGTGAACCAGGAAGTGGGAGAGCTGTGACAGGTGGAGGAGGAGGAACTGTTTGCTGAGAGTGATTGAGACCTTCCTTCTTGCCTTTTGAAGGACTGTTTGTTTTCACAACCCCCAGCAGTGGGAACACTGTTTGGAGGTTCCGTTTTTGAGTTTTGTGGAATTTATTTTTGTGGACTTGAACACTTTTGGGGATTAAAGATGGCGGACAGGACGGACCACATGGCACAGGAGCATGGACACACTATGGAACAGGAAAAGACCAGACCAGAACCAGGAGATGGGGAAGGTCCAGATGAGGGATCAAGGAGGGAGAAAGGAGAAAGAAGAAAGAAGCGCCAGCTGCAGCAGCAGAACCATCGCAGCAGGACAGTGGGGAAAAAAGCGGGACCAAAGAGACCACACTTCTTCATATCCAACACTGTGGCAGCTGACAAGAGCTAGGAGAACTGGGACCTATGTTATGACCCATTCACTTAAGTGTAGATGTTTCAGCAAAAGTGCAGAAGATTCCTCGACTTGGGGAAAATTGATCACAGGTCAGTGGACGTCGAGGCCCTGCAGCTGGAAAATTCTCCACTTCAGAGAATCAGTCAATATGATTATATATCCAAGAACTAAATAAAAAATAGGCTTCCTGTTTTTAAAATAGAGAGGGGCAAGAGAAGGGCAGAGAGCTTAATCCAGTCAGTCCAGGTCTAGTCCTTCTCCACAGAATTGTTTTCTGTTCACTCCATAGTGAAACACTGCTTTTATGTCCCTTATGGCAATGAATAACAGCATGTCCCTTTATCCACTCTCAAACTGGAGGCGGAAGCGACGAGGCCTAACGTTGAGATTCTTTCGGGAATGGTTTAGTCTGTCGAAGGTCTGTCTGTCCGGGTGGCAGCAGCACTTGTCTAAATGGTAAATGGTCTACACTTATATAGCGCTTTTACACTGCATTGACAGAGCCCAAAGCGCTTTACACTGCATTAACACATTCACCCATTCACACACACATTCACACACCAGTGGAGGCGGCTGCCATGCAAGGCGCTCAGTCCATCCACTGGGGGCAGTTCGGGGTTCAGTGTTTTGCCCAAGGACACTTCGACATGCAGACAGGGGGAGACAGGAATCGAACTCACAACCTCCCGATTGCAAGACGACTGCTCTCCCCACTGAACCACAGCCGCCCATGAATAATGTGCGTCAATGCACAGTTTCTCGCCAGTGGCCTTTGTGTAGAAGAACATGAAGCCCGTCTCCTTTTCTTGGGTGCTTTGATGAATTTTCAGTCCTTCAGCGGTGACCACCTCCCCGTGGTAATTGCAGAGTACTTTGCCTGCTTTGAAGCTGCCAGTGGTCAGTACTCCTTTTCCTTTGTCATTGACGTCCTCGATCGCTAGCCCCTTACACTGCTGGGTGCTTGCGAGCTTCCGGATAGCCACAGAGGTGGGAATGTCCTGGAGGTCACCTGTGGGCTTCCATGCCTCAAGGATCTTTGACACGGATGGGATGTTCCCCTTCCATCCCTGCTCACTGATCCATTTGGCCACTCTGCTTTCTGTGGGGAGAATAAAAACATCCAAAGTTAGTTCTGGCCATTCAGAAATCTGTAAAGACAGGGACAGAATACTTCTGTCCAGGTTAATATTCAGGATTCTGCAAAGGTTTAGATAATATACTGACTGACAGCGTGCTGTATGCGAAGCTTCATCTGGACTTTCAGCCAGCGCTCAAAGAGCTTCCTCTGGCTGTCTTCTGACACAGCGGCCCGGTGTGCGAGGGAGGGAACCTTCCCATCCACTGTGACTGGATGCCCTCTGCTGAAGGTGTTCCATTCGTCCTCAAAGTCCGTCTTTGGGTTCCAGGACTTTGGATGGGCCTGGCTGGATGGACCTTCTTCACTGGTACCATGCCTGCCGAATAAAAATAAAAATAGGTCAGTGTCCAGACTGACATGCTAGATGAAGTCCACTGTGTGTGCTCACTGTTTTTGTAACAAATGATCTGCTTACCTTCTCAACTTGTCGAGGAGCTCAAGGAACCTCATCAGGTAGCGACCGTCCTTCATGCGGTAGTGTTTCTCCACTGTGACCGTGCTGTGGTTCAGGTAGTCTGCTATCACTGCTTTGTCCACATCAGGCATGGACTTGGCCGGAGTTTCAAACACCCGCCTCCCACTTGGCTCGTCACCGGTGTGAGATTGTATCTAAACTGAGAGTGAAGAGTAAATTGTAAATGACATCTGTCATCCCTTCTCCTATTAGATTACTGAACTTGGATGACAAGTAGCAGCTTATCCCATCATGAAGATGTACTTACTTTTTGTGCAGCCTGGCCAAATCGTTGGAGCAGTTGTAAATTTGGCTGCCCGATGTTGACAGGAAGAACCGCTCCTGGGGGTCTTCTTGTATTTTCTCAGCCTCTGGGCTACCCCGGAACCTCTGTTCCCTCACACATTCAAAGTACTTGTCGAACCACTGCGTGGAGAAAAAAGGTACAGATGTCAGATTCTATTTCTGGATTTTTACAGAGAGAGTAATCTTGGAAAAAAAAAAGTCAACTTACGGCCTCCTCTTCTGCGGAGAGAACAAAAACGGCCACCTGCTGTGTGGCAGTCTTATGCTCTTTGACAGATATGGCAACAAAGCCCTTTTCAAGTTGCGCTCGGTTTTTCCACTCCTCAATCTGCGTAAAACACACACATGCCATTCCATTCATTGATGCTCTCATTGTTGTGTTCACAGGAAAAATTCATACATGAAAAAATCAAAGGAGAACACTCACTGTCATGTGCTCCACCACCCCGGGCCTCTGCAGGTGCTTCAGAACCACGATTGCTTCGAGGTAGTACAATACAATGAGGCACTCAGAGGTCTGCAGCTGGCAGCCATAGGATTGGTCAGCATCGTAGATCTTGCCGAGAACGGCCAAAAAGTCTTTCTTGGCCGCCCTCAGCACCTCTGTGCAGTCATGTGGGGTGGTTGTCATGTCCCCATGAATGATTCTGTCACTGTGAAAGGACAAAATAAAATTACTCAAACTGCAAAAGCTTTTGCACGGTGCACGTGTCAGGAAAAGAGTTTTCAAAAGACACTGCACATACCGCTTTGCAACCATTTCCTTGTTGACGCTCTTCGCCAGTTGCTTTTGCAAAGAACCGATGAAATCTGTGTATTGCTTGGCCTCGTTGTGGAGACCTGCGTCGGTTCTATACATGTCCGTATTCGTGATACGGTGGTTCAGGAATCTGCTCAACAAAGTAAAAACACGTAGAACAACTACTGGGCCACGTGTGCTTAATGATAATAAAAGGATTTTGATTCACATGGAGAAAAATGAATGTTACAAACCTCTTCAAGGTCTTCAAATAGTTGAGCTGGGTTTGTTTGCTCAGTGTGGCGTCAGAAAGCTTCCTCAGGTATTCCTGTCTTCTCCCGTTCCCGCACAAACATGAGGGAGGGTTCAGCAGGATCACTGAAACAGGAAGCGTGCCACGTGAAACGATCAGAATCACAATCGTCTTTATTCGCCAAGTACGTTCAAGACATACAAGGAATTTGTTTCCGGCAGGTAACACGTCATAAGAACTACAGTAAAAACAATAGAACTCTCTATATACACTTAAGTAGTGGAGAAGAAAAATAAGTGCGAGTATGTGTATGTACATCCTTAAAGGAGCACGGCGCAGTTTGCTCGTTTTATGCGAAACACTGACCCCTGCAGGCCTTAGGCGTAACTGTAGCTTAGTGAAAAGCTCGTGTCTGTGGCTTGTGCCCATGTACGTGCACAGAAGAGGGGAACTCCTTCCTCGCTCTTTTAGCAGCGCTCGAGTAAAATGTAAGTTTCTTTTACCTGGTGGGTCTGTGCTGGAGCTGTGGCAGTGCTAGAAGCCGGTCTGTTCTTACTTTCTGGAAGCTCCATCCTCAGTACTGCTCAGTTGTTGCTGCTAAGCGTCTGGCGGAGTAATGGCGGACAAATCGAAACTAAGGATTACCAGGCCAGCGGGAGGCGCATTACGTCAAGCTCAGAGCAATTCGTACCCGAATCACTCATATTGCTGTGCCTTCAGTGCCCTGCACAGGGAAACAGGAGCGACTGCGATCTTGCAGAAATAGCTCTTGCTGCCCATCAGGCAAAGGTACAAACGTGTGTGGGTGTGAATAATTGATAATTTAATATTTAAAACTGTGCTGTGCCCCTTTAACTTAACTAAACATACAAGACTAAACTTTACTAAACAAACCTTACTCGACAAACAAACTTCACTACACATACTATGCCAAGGATAAACTAAAAGCTTCCTGTACAATTGTGCTATCGGTCAGCAGTGCAAGTCGGTGCAACAGATCAGCTATTTACAGGGATATGGCAGTGGGGAAAAAACTGTTTTTGAATCTTGAGGTTTTTGTGCGCAGGGCTCTGTAGTGCCTGCCAGAGGGGAGGAGGGAGGACAGCTTATGTCCAGAGTGCGTGGGGTCTCTGATGATGTTCCTTGTCCTCTTACTGGTTCTGGAGGAGTACAGATCCTGTATGGAGGGCAGGGGGGCTCCAGTGATTCTCTCCACAGTCCTAACTGTGTGCTGCAGTCTCTGTCTGTCCTGCTGTGGCTGCTCCAAACCACACGGTGATGGAGCTGCACAGGAACGACTGGAGGACAGCAGTGTAGGACTGGGCGAGCATCTCCTGTGCCAGGCCGTGTCTCTTCAGCAGACGAAGGAACAACATCCGCTGCTGGGCCTTTTTCAGGATTAGGGCTGCACGATATATTGCATTTGCAATCATTATCACGATATAATAAAACGAAATATCTGAATCGCAAGGTGCGCAATTTCAAGGGAGTCACATAAAGTGAGTGAGCGGGTGGAGAACTCGGCTCCATCAACTTCTCCTGCAACTTTTAACCTGTTGCACAATGGCTTCTGGCCTGATGGAACAGTCACAACCTGACAAAACTGAGACTTAAATCTGGAGGAACAACATGTTGGTACTGAGGAATTACTTTCGTTTCCCAGAAGAAGTTGCTGTGCAGCGTTGGGTGTTGTGCAGAGCATGCTAAGCTACCATCGCGACATCACAGGGTTATACTAGTAGCATGTGACTGAACGCGTTCATTAAAGGATCGTTCATGAACGCATTCATATAGTTGCTGGCCCACTGGACTGTGTTGTAGTTTCCATTGTGGCATTTGTGAATGGCGCTCTCACAATCTAACTTTGTACAAGAGAGCTGCAGACAAAAAACCCGGCTCAACAGCTCTAAATATGTAGCGAGAAAACCTCCCAACCTGGCAACACCAGCCACTACAGAGTCACTCCACGTCACACATTGCAAAGCATGAAGAAGAAAACGAAAAGAGCAGAGAAACAGCTGAACTAATATATATATATATATAAACTGAACTACATCATATTTTAAATTTCTGAACTTCAGTTTGAATTAGTTCATATCGAAAGTGGACTATCATAACACTGAATTCTTCTAACTTGTTCTGGCTTATTAAAATAATCACATATTTAATTGCAATTGCAATATTGGAGGGAATAATCACAAAGAAATGTTTAAACATTGAAATAATTATTTCTTTAAAAGATAGTTTAAATAAAATATCACATTCTATATCACAATCACAATATTGGGGGGAAATATCGCAATTCAATATTTTCCCCATATCGTTCAGCCCTTTTCAGGATGCAGTGGATGTTCGTCTCCCACCTCAGGTCCTGCCAGATGGTGGTTCCCAGGAACTTGAAGGACTCGACAGTTGAGACAGGGCTGTTATTGATGGTGAGGGGGGGCAGTGATGAGGGCTGTCTCCTGAAGTCCACTGTCATCTCCACGGTTTTGAGCGTGTTCAGCTCCAGGTTGTTCCCGCTGCACCAGAACACCAACCGCTCCACCTCCTGCCTGTGTGCAGACTCATCCCCGTCCCGGATCAGGCCGACGACTGTGGCGTCATCTGCAAACTTCAGGAGTTTGACAGCTGGGTGCTTGGAGGTGCAGTCGTTAGTGTAGAGGGAGAAGAGCAGTGGGGACAGGACACACCCCTGGGGGGCGCCAGTGCTGACAGTCCGGGTCGAAGAGGTGATGTCTCCCAGCCTCACCTGCTGTCTCCTGTCTGTCAGGAAGCTGGTGATCTACCGACAGATGGAGGGAGACACGTTGAGATGGGAGAGTTTGGAGGAGAGGACGTCCGGGATGTTGTTGTTGTGTTTGAGGGTGGTTAGGTGCTTGCACTGCAGTTTCGGTTTCTGTCTGCCCAGTAGAGAGGTCGTTGACGCGGGTCACACCCTCTATTGTGTGGCTCCAGTGACATCAGAGAGGGGCGGGTCAGCCGGGCGCGATCAATCAAGTTGGAAACGGCTGTGACTCCGTGAGGTACTTCACAGCACAGACTGCGCTTTGGCGTCAGCCACAGTGTCAGACCACAGAGTGTGAAGACCTGCGAGTCTGCCTGCACGAGTCCACCGAGCAAGGACACCGGCTTCACTGAGGTCGGTCTGTCACAGTAACACACAATGTGTTTCTTACGTATCCCAGTCATCGTCGGCAACCGGAAAAGACGCGTAGTCCTCCGCAAACGCAATCCACACAACCTGTCGGCTCTCTCTGGAAGTGGTCCAGCCCACACTCAGTCACCTTCGGTCTCTGGAACTGTCAGTCCGCAGTTAATAAGACAGAATTCATCAGTTCTCTGATGAAACTCTCAGGCCCTGTCCACACGGAGCCAAAACGGTCATATTTTAGAAAATGAATTGCATAAAGATGGAGTCCGCAAAAAAAGCGTCCACATTAATGAACTGAAGACGCATGTAAACGCTGTAATACATGACCACGTCCACTGGCGGCGCTGCAGTGCAGTAATAGTTGGGTAGTGCGCATGCATATAAAAATGCGTTGTATTCACGTTATACTGCAAACAAATGCAAAGACGGCGACCTCCAGAGCGAAAGTAAAGGAAAGTGTTGTGTGGGCGGACGACAAGGTACAGTTATTATTTTGCACAGATATTTAAAAGACATTTTGAAGCGCCATTGTTGTGGTTCTGTCAGACTTCCGCGCATGCGTCCTGTTGTAGAAGCGGGGCGATGACGCAATCGTCTCAAATATGTGCGGCAAAGGCGTAACAGCGGAGACGTCTCAGGCGCGTCTTCAGATTTTTCCACTCTGGGACCCGGCTTCAAACTTTGTCGTTTTCAGAGCCCTGTGACGCTGGCTCCGTGTGGACGATGGGTGACTTAGTATAAATATTTGTGCGGATTTGTCTGAGCTTGGCTCCGTGTGGACAGGATCTCAGACATTTAGGTCCGAGCCCTGACTGAGACATGGATCCGCCCAGAAAACTCAGCTGCACTCTCTGCGTCCGCTGCGCTAAGCCACACCCCTCGCTCTACTGGCTGAGGAGGCGGTGCTACGTTAAGCCACACCCCTCGCTCTACTGGCTCAGGAGGCGGTGCTACGTTAAGCCACACCCCTCGCTCTACTGGCTGAGGAGGTGGTGCTACGTTAAGCCACACCCCTCGCTCTGCTGGCCGAGGAGGCGGTGCTACGTTAAGCCACACCCCTCGCTCTACTGGCTGAGGAGGCGGTGCTACGTTAAGCCACACCCCTCGCTCTACTGGCCGAGGAGGCGGTGCTACGTTAAGCCACACCCCTCGCTCTACTGGCTGAGGAGGTGGTGCTACGTTAAGCCACACCCCTCGCTCTACTGGCTCAGGAGGCGGTGCTACGTTAAGCCACACCCCTCGCTCTGCTGGCTGAGGAGGCGGTGCTACGTTAAGCCACACCCCTCGCTCTACTGGCTGAGGAGGCGGTGCTACGTTAAGCCACACCCCTCGCTCTGCTGGCCGAGGAGACGGTGCTGGGTTCTGATTCCGGACAACTGGTCCTTCTCCTCACTGCGCCCGTCGAACAACAACACAACGTTTGAATATCATGCTTTAATGGTCACTACTCCCATCAAAGCATATATTCTGGTTGTGTACCGCCCACCAGGGGGTAATCTGGATGGCTTTGTCTCTGAAATGGACTTGTTACTCTCTGACATCCCTGATGATGGCACACCACTGGTTGTCATGGAGACATGAACATTCACGTTGACAAACCCCAGGCACAGGACTTTTTGGCACTGATGGCTTCTTTTGCACTTGTACTGGCTCCGCCTCCTCCCCCCCACAGAGCTGGCAAAATCCTCTACTTGGTGCTGACTCGTAACTGCTCCATAGCAGAGGTGACCGTTACTCCACTACACCTATCTGACCATTTCTTGGTAAAATTTGTGGCTGTCTTTCTGCCACTGCAGACACCGACACAGATGGTCTCCTTCCAGAAACCTGAAGTCCCTCACAGCAGCTCAGCTGTCTGAGGAGGTGAGCTCTGTCCTGCCGGACCACTCTCTCTCACTTCTCATCACTTCCTGTTAATGAGGCTACAGAAACACTCCGTTCCTCTCTGGTCCTCTTTGGACAAACTCTGCCCCCGGGTGTCGAAACCAGCCAAGAAAAAACAACCAAGTCCATGGCTCTCAGAAGTTCTGAGAGAACAAAGAGCTGGACTCAGGGCAGCAGAAAGAAAGTGGCGTAAATCCCAAGAGCCCGCTGATTGGTCCTCATACAAACAGAAACTTGCTTCCTTTACCTCCCGCTTGCAGTCCGCAAAGAAAGCTTTTTATCAGAACAGGATCTGTGCAGCTTCTGATTCCAGAAAAATGTTTATGGCGTTCAACTCCCTGCTTCCTCCTCCAGCTGCTCAGCCGTCCACTGAGCTGACTCCTGATATGTTCGCCTCCTTTTTCACTGAAAAGGAGGCTGCAATCAGCAACCAGTTCTCTGAGCCTGACCAGCCCAGTCAGCTCAAACCCACCTCTGCTCCTTCTCTCTGCTCGTTTACTCCTCTGAGTGAGGATGAGGTCTCCAGACTTCTCCTGAGCTCAAAACCGACAACATGTCCTCTGGATCCAATACCCACCAGCATTCTGCAGTCCATCTGGTCCATAATCAAACCTGCAGTCACGCACATTGTCAATTCCTCCCTGGAAACCGGCAATTTTCCTGTTACTTTTAAACAAGCCCGCGTCCCCCACTACTAAAAAAGCCTCATCTCAACCCAGCCCAGGTTGAAAACTACAGGCCAGTCTCACTTCTACCATTCCTGTCAAATACTGGAGCGCTCAGTATTTAACCAAGTCTCTGAACACCTGCGGAACAACAACCTGCTGGACCCATTTCAGTCAGACTTCAGATGAGACCTCTCCACCCAGACTGCTCTCCTGTCAGTCACAGAATCTCTGCAGCTGGCAAGAGCTGCTGGTCCGTCCTCTGTCCTCCTGCTGCTGGTCAGTCCTCTGTCCTCCTGCTGCTGCTGGTCAGTCCTCTGTCCTCCTGCTGCTGGTCCGTCCTCTGTCCTCCTGCTGCTGGTCAGTCCTCTGTCCTCCTGCTGCTGGTCAGTCCTCTGTCCTCCTGCTGCTGGCCAGTCCTCTGTCCTCCTGCTGCTGGACAGTCCTCTGTCCTCCTGCTGCTGGACAGTCCTCTGTCCTCCTGCTGCTGGTCAGTCCTCTGTCCTCCTGCTGCTGGACAGTCCTCTGTCCTCCTGCTGCTGGACAGTCCTCTGTCCTCCTGCTGCTGGTCAGTCCTCTGTCCTCCTGCTGCTGGACAGTCCTCTGTCCTCCTGCTGCTGGTCAGTCCTCTGTCCTCCTGCTGCTGGACTTGTCTGCTGCCTTTGACACCGTGAACCATCAAATCCTCCTCTCCTCACTCTCTGACCTTGGTATCTCAGGTTCCGTCCTGTTGTGGTTCAAGTCCTACCTCACAGGCAGATCCTTCAGAGTGTCATGGCGAGGGGAGGAGTCCAGGTCACATGGCCTATCAACAGGGGTCCCTCAGGGGTCGGTGCTTGGCCCCTTACTCTTCTCTCTGTACACCACTTCACTTGGTGCAGTGATTCGCTCCCATGGCTTCTCCTACCACTGTATGCTGACGACATTCGGCTCTTCCTCTCTTTTCCACCTGACGACACCACAGTCTCAGCTCGGATATCAGCATGTCTGGCTGATATCTCCACCTGGATGAAGGAACCAAAGGAGCTAAATCTGTCCAAGACTGAACTCATGGTCTTTCCAGCTTGTCCATCTGTCCAGCCTCAGGTCAGTGTCCAACTTCACTCCAGCCTACTTGTGCCACTAACTCAACCAGAAACGTGGGTGTCATGATTGATGACCTGCTGACCTTTAAGGTTCATGTGGCCTCAGTTTCTCAGTCTTGTCGTTATGCCCTCTACAACATCAGGAAGATCAGACCCTTCCTGACCCAACAGGCCCACAGCTTCTGGTTCAGGCTCTCGTGATATCATGCATTGACTACTGCAACTCTCTTCTGGCGGGTCTCCCTGCATGTACAGTCAAACCTCTACAGAGGACCCAGAATGCAGCACGTCTGGTCTTCAACCAGCCCAAAAGAGCTCATGTCACTCCTCTGTTCATCTCCCTTCATTGGCTTCAAGTTGCAGCTAGGATCAAATTCAAATCTCTCCTCCTGGCTTACAAAACGCTTACAAGAACGGCTCCGGCCGACCTGGACTCCCTGATCCAGGTCTACTCTCCTTCAAGCCCTCTTCGCTCTGCATGTGAGAGACGTCTGGAGCTTCCAGCCCAGCACGGCTCAAATGGTGGAACGAACTTCCCAACTCTGTGCGTTCTGCCGAGTCTCTTTCTACTTTCAAGAGACAATTGAAGACTCAATTGTTCAGAGAACACCTAGGGACTTAATCCGACCACATGTTTGGGGAAGAATAGGTCAGGTGTTCTAAAACCAGCACTTATGTACCACTGACTAAGTTGACACACACACACACACACACAAAAGGGGGGGAGTAGTGGCTCCTCATCTGAAACTTGATGGCAACTCCCTTGACCAATCGCACTTCAAGCAATTGAAGCATTTACTAATGTTTTTTTTCTTTCTTAAGTCTGTATTCTTGCTTGTGTTGGACGTCGCTTTGGACAAAAGCGTCTGCTAAATGGAATTGTAAAATTGTAGAATGGTACTGAATGCTGAGCTGAAGTCTACAAACAGGATCCTTGCATAGTTCCCAGAGCTCCCAAGATGCTGCAGGATGTAGTGCAGCCCCAAACTGACAGCATCGTCCACCGACCTGTTTGCCCGGGAGGCAAACTGCAAGGGGGTCCAGCCGGGGTCCTGTTCTAGTCCTCAGGTGGTTCAGCACTACGTCTTTCAAAGGACTTCATGACCACAGACGTTAGAGCCACCGGCTCGTCGTTCAGTCCTATGATGGAGGATTTCTTGGGGGCTGGAATGACGGTGGAGCGCTTGAAGATGGATGGAACTTCACACAGCTCCAGGGAGCGATTGAAGTTCCTGGAGAAGCCTGGAGCGAGCTGGTCAGCGCAGGCTTTAAGACAGGAGGGGGACACTCCATCTGGGCCCGGTGCTTTTCTGACCTTCTGTCTCTGAAACAGCCGGCTGAGCTCCTCTTCACACACTCTGAGGGGGGCGGGGGGCCAGGTTGAAGTGCAGGTAGAGGTGTGGTGGAGGTTGTTGTGGACCAGGTGAGAGGTGGGCTTGGAAGGGTAAGAGGTGTGGAGCTGTCCCTCTTAAACCTACAGTAGAAGTCGTTAAGGTCGTTGGCCAGGACTTTGTTTGCTGCAGCACGGGGGGAGGGTCTCTGGTGGTTGGTGATGTCTCGCAGGCCTCTCCACACTGAAGCAGGGTCGTTTGCTGAAAACTGGGTCTTCAGCCTTTCAGAGTAGCTCCTCTTAGCTGCTGTCATCTCCTTGTTCAGTGTTTCTGGCCTGCTTATACAGAGCCCTGTCCCCACGCAAAAACGCAAATGTTACACATTCACAGCAAATGCCTTTGCAGTCATGGCTATACTGAAACAAATGTATCATTCAAATTTTGATGGAATTGCTCACCTCTTGCTTGAAATCCTCAATGCTGAGGTCCTCTTCCAGGTGTCGAGCAAACTCTTAACAGAGGATGGTCGTGGGAATGTTTCTTGTACAGCCCCAGCTCAGCCATCCGTGCCCTCTTGTTGTCTTCCACTCCGGGTTTGGATTGCTGCAATTAGAAAAATTCACTACAGTTACAGTAAAGATCATGCTATTCTCACACACATATGCAAAGAAATGTGAACACCAGAAGTTCGTTGAGGTGAATGAGCTCTCACCACTGAAAAGTCTCCCCACTGCTCTCATCACTCGCCTCCTCAGGGGAGTCAGGCTGGCCTGTGGCAGTGGAAGCCTGTACATTAGGGGGGTCAGGCTGAGTGGAAGGTACATCAGGGAGCTGGGATGGCACATTGGTGACCACAGTCTTCCTCTTTTGCAGCTCCTCAATCAGCCTTTAAAATTAAAAACAAACAGTTAGCACTGTTCATTCATTGATAGAAGAAAACATTGATTAATCTAATGTTTTTTTTACACATACCTGTTGAGGGGGTCTTTGGAGCCCATAATGTCCTGGAGGAGCTGGTAGCTATAAACGCGCCCAGACCTCAGGAGCACACTCGCCTCTTCTTTGGCCTTTTCCACCACTTTAACCCTTTCGTCCTTGCTGGTCTGCTTCATGCAGGTCCGCTCCAGATGCACAGAGGCAGTCCTGGCTCTTGTTGCAGACCGGGCACAGGTGGTAGTGGCGGTTGGGAACACTGCAAATACAATATTAATATAGGGTTAGGAATATCAGCAAATGGAAAATCCAGAGCAAATATATGTAACCAAGGTAGGACTGGTGAGGGTAACCTTTTTACCCAGAACAAGAAGAAAGAAGTTTGTTCTTACTGTTTTGGAGGCATGATGAAAATCAGAAAGGAGAATAAAACTCTTCTCAGCAGGAAACATCACAGAAGGTCTGGATGTCTCTCACTGTAAGAAGTGAAATGAGACGATGCATCTGGGGCTCAGCTTTATACTGCTGCAGCCCAGGGCATCCAATTAGCATTTGTACAGAAGCCAGAGAGCAGAAACCTCCCCCAAGGAAAGAGGGGGAAACAGGAAACCTGTTGAGATGAATGATTCTCTGAAGTGGTGAATGTTCCACACATATACAGAGAATTCCCCCAAATGGGAAAAATGGATCAGCTCAATGGAAATACAGTTTCATTTGTAACTCTCTCTTACATAATCAGATTTTACTCAATCAAGTCCTGAGACTCTGCTTCTCAGAGAGAGACTGACAGTTTAAAGTGAAGAAGGTGGCTTATATTGTTTTATCTGTGGGTTAGGGTTTAAACAGCAATATGAGCAAATGGAATATCCAGTCCAAACATGTAGAAATAAACTCAGAGAATGAAAGATTAGCAGGGAGTTACATTGTGGCTGAAACAAGCAGAAAGTGGCCATAATAAGCAGCAGAGTTAGCTGCCTCACCCAAGCCATCAGATTAGCATTTACTGAACTGAGACAGTGCTGACCTCCCCCAAAGAAAGAGGAAAACAGGAAGCCTATTTTTTATTTAGTTCTTGGATATATAATCATATTGACTGATTCTCTGAAGTGGAGAATTTTCCAGCTGCACGGCCTCAACGTCCACTGACCTGTGATCAATTTTCCCCAAGTTGGGGAATCTTCTGCACTTTTGCTGAAACATCTACACTGAGGAGAACTGGGACCTATGTTATGACCCATTCACTTAGCTCTTGTCAGCTGACACAGTGTTGGATATGAACAAGTGTGGTCTCTTTGGAAAGGGCACAGTTTGAGGTTTACATTGATGTGTGACACTGAAGGATTCGCACCAGCTCGCTCGTAAAAACAGGCGTTCCAATATACAGGATTTCAGGCTGTCTGAGCTCAGCTGCTCCAAAAAATAGCCCACACTAAATTGGGCATTGTGGTCACATGGATTGTGGCAGAACTATAAGATTACTGTTGCTACAAAGGCCAGAAGTTAAGCTTCCTCTTGAGCTACAACACTTTAATTTTGATGAAGGGTGAAAGCACTCAGAGAGAGGAGACATCCACCAAGCAGCTCAGTGCAGAAACTGTCCAAAATGAGGAGCTGCATTTCACAACTGTTCAACACATATATCTAAGAACTAAATAAAAAATAGGTTTCCAGAGTCCTCTCTTTCCTTGGTTGAAACTAATACCTCTCTGGCTTCTGTACAAATGCTAATTTGATGGCTTGGCCTGCCACCATTTCAAGGTGACTCCATTAGCGTCTAGCAGAGAACTGGGAGATCAAACAGTGTCTTACTATTGAAATTTGTGTGGGAAAAGAGAAAAACCTAATTCTTAGTTGCATATATATGTAACCCAGACAAGTGTGAGAGAATATATGAAGATTATTCAATTAAGGAATGAGTTTTGCAAAGAAGTGAAATTTATGTTTGTTTGAGTAAATGTTTACCATCTGACTGACAGAGATGAGGATTACATATAGTTAGGTTACATATAGAACACCAGGATCCAATATGTATGGAAGGATTATTTACCACCTTACATCAGAAAAGGGTGTTTATTTGTGGAGACTTTAACATAGATCTGCTAAATCCAAATCACAACAAAAGCACAGATGAATTTATCGATACCATGTAAAGCATCGGGCTATTTCCCCTCATAACAAGGCCGAGTAGGATAACCACACATTGTGCCACCTTAATAGATAATATATTTACAAATGTAATGGATAACAATATAAAAAGTGGGCTATTAATCAATGATATTAGCGACCATTTACCCATTTTTGCAGTTTATGAGTGTAAAAACAAGAGCAACAAAAACGAGAGAACTATTATGTATAGAAGAATTAGAACAGAGAAAACAAATATTTTCAGAAACAAGTTAGTAAAGCAAGACTGGAAAACTGTATATGATGAGGATGATGTTAACAAATCATACGAAACATTCTTACATATATTTAAAATATTATATGATAAATACTGTCCAGTAACACAATGTCAAATAAATAAAAAATAAAAATTATGCAGGACGACCGAGGATGACAAAAGGCCTACAAAATGCCTGTAAAAAAAAGAATACCCTTTATCGAGAATTTATAAAACATAGAACTATTGAAGCTGAAAAGAAGTATAAAACATATTAAAATAAACTAATATCATGAGAACTTGTAAAAAAGAATACTTTTGTAAAAAGCTAGAATATAATTAAAAACAACACAAAAGGTTTATGGAGTACACTAAACAGTGTAATTAAAAATGGAACAAAAAATAATCAATACCCTCAGTATTTCACAGACAAAGGAAGCAGTGCTAAAGAAATGAAGGAGGTAGCCAATGGATTCAATTCATTTTTTGTAAATATAGGACCAAAACTGGCCGAGGAAATAAAAGTGGATGGGACAGAAATAGATCCAAATAATTATGTAGAAGGAAATAGAAATTCAATGTTTTTAACGGCTGTGGACGACAAATAAATCTATGAAATAGGCAAAGGATTTAAGAACAAACCAGTACAGACGGGGACGATATTGACATGGTAACTGTGAAGAAAGTCATTGATGGTATTGCAAAACCACTAACGTATGTTTTCAACCTGTCTTTCCAAAAAGGAATTTTCCCACATAAGATGAAAACTGCAAAAGTTATTCCGATATTCAAGGAAAGCAACAAACATAACTTCAGTAATTACAGACCAATTTCAATACTCTCCCAGTTTTCCAAAATACTAGAGAAATTATTCATAAAACGATTTTATGGGTTTGTTGCGAACTGATAGTCAGTATGGTTTCAGAAACAATAGATCAACAACAATGGCCCTTATAGAACTGGTAGAAGAAATAACAGACTCTATTGACACAAAGAGGTACGCACTGGGAGTGTTTTTAGATCTCAAGAAAGCATTTGACACAGTTAATCATGATATGCTAATAAGAAAATTAGAGAAATATGGTATCTGCGGTCATGTTTTGCTTTGGTGAAGAGCTATATACAAAACCGTCAACAGTTTGTACATATTAATCAGATTGCATCTAATCTTATGGACATTACTTGTGGGGTCCCTCAAGGATCGGTCCTAGGACCAAAGCTATTTATACTGTACATAAATGACACTTGCCGTGTGTCCAATGTATTAAAATTTGTGATATTTGCAGTCCGCCTGACTGCCGGAGGGTTTTTTTGGAAATAAAGTCCTCTTTTTGCATCCTGACTCTGACTCTGCCTGATTGTTCCGAGGAGAACTACGACTTCAAGAACCAAGTGGATATAATTGAGGATTTTACGTTTTTTGTGGAATATATGTTTGGGTTTTTTTTTCTTTTGTATCGCAGCTGGCCAAGGATAATTTTTAAATAAAAATCCACAACATACCTCATTCCTTTCAAATTCTCCCCAAAAAGTGCTGGTGCCGGACCGGCACTGCAGCTTTCAAGTGACAGTTTAGCGCTGTTAGAGGTTCTGGTAATGAATATGTCAGGGCACATTGGACACATCATTAAAAATGTGTAACATATTTATGGTGGAAAATAAGTATTTTTAAGGTTGTAAAACTCCTTAATGCACCTTAAGTAGTCACATCAAGCACATTTAAGTATAAAAAAACAATTTTGTGAATCATGACAACATTAATGGTAACATTAGTATGTTGTAATTTTAACAGTTTACACGTCTGTATGGCATATATACTGCTTTCACTCCAAAAACAAAGGACAAAAGACTTTGGTCAGTAATCATTCTGGTAACGCTTTACTGGAAGCAGTATCCATTAGGTGTTGATGCCACCTGCACCTACATCAGCACTAAGAACTGGCATTAACAGATATTTATTGAAATGCTTTTCCAAAAGGAGGTTTAAAAGTGTTAAATGATGTATTTTGTGTCATGAGCAATAGATTTGGTATTAAAGCCAGGGTGACGATGTTGAAGAGCCTTGTAGCGCCGCATTATGTAATAATGTAATAAATTTTCACTTAATTTTGTAATAACGTCACAGTAATAAATTCTTGAACGCAATATGGAATAAAGTTTGCCGCATTTTGTAATAAGTTGTTACATATTGCACTGGTTATTACAAAATGCGGGTGTTAAAAATGTTTTTGAAGAAAATGTAATAATTTGGTGCATTATGTAATAAACCACCAAAATTGATGTCTCAATTTGAAAAAAAAAACATAATAATATCAGAGCAACATTGATTTTAAGCATTCTAGAATGACTCCTAAGTAAGAATTGCTTTTACAAACTAGTCAGATGTTTCATTAGTCAACACTTATTTAAATATGTGTTCATTGTAATCATAGAGAATGTGTTTGAAAGTTCAGAGACAAAAACTGCATTAGATGCATGTTACAGACAGAAACATCATCAGTGCACTGAAATGTCAGAAGACACACACACATCTGGATTATATTATGCATATATATACTTGATAGAAAGCAGACAAAAGACAAAAACTAATATGGAATAGAAAAAACTTTACTCCAGTTCCATTTGTGCTAATGCGACATAGAAGTCCTTTTCCATAGTGGTTGCAAGGTGTCAGAAAAGTTCCCACAGGGAGAACTGGCTTGTGGCAGCCAAGTTCATAGCGACGTCGCTTTTTGATCCTTCGATGTCGGCTCTTCCTGTCATTCACCAAGCGTTGGATTGTTCACCCACTAATAGGGAGCGTGAGCTGGTTTAGGCCGTCGTGAGACAGGTTAGTTTTACCCTGCTGATGATGTGATGTTGCAATAGTAATTCTGATGACTAAAAACAGTCAAAACAATCTTGAAAATAAAAATGAGATATTCCTAATCTGTTATTAAAATAAAAAAAGAGGGCTATTCGCAATTGCCTATGAACAAAAAGATTTGCAATATATCCAACATCCAAGACATTTACTTAAGACTTGTAATAAAAACAATTCCTCTAGTAGCAACAGTAGAAATACCTTTTCCTCCAACATAAACTTCTCTTAAAACAACCTCCACTTAGTAAGGTTATAGATGATCAGTCAGAAAATGACTGAACTCGGTACAACAGATACACAGTGTTCAAGGTTAAATGGGATCTGTGCCACATTTGGAAGTTCATCCTATCATTCTTTCCTTAATTCATTCACTCTTTACATCATATCTCTCCTTGCTTCCTTCCTTCCTTCCCTCCCATACTATGTTTTCCAAAAAATGTCCTTGATTTGGAAATGTCCACAGCTTTTGTGCCTCAGCAAGACCCAGGCCCTCATCCGCTTCCTATTTTTTCCAAATAGCTTAATCTCGCGGAGAGACCACACCCACACCCAGCTGATTTATACAGCCTCATGATGCTACTGGCACTGTCACTGTCATGTTCCAACTGAAGGCTTTCAGCTAAAGATTCCCTGATGTAGATTTGAGGAAGAAATCGTGATGCCAGGTCTTGAAAAAGTTTCGAAACCCCGTTGAATACACCAAGCATTGACATGTCAGCATGTGGCATTAACTGAATAACATGTGACAGCAATTCTGTCGAAGGTTGGGCATGTATGTCACAGTTTCCATCATCATCATCATCAGAAGGACATTATCATGGGGTACATCCAGGGCATCCTGATGGTGTTCATCCAGGGCGGGTTTATCCAGCACATGGATAAACAATGTATGTGCTTAATTTTCTCTAAGTAATCTGTAATAAAGGAGCAGATAAACAGTCTGTAGAGCCAGAAAAGTGTCAGAAAGTCATCTCAGAAACTTTCCAAACCCAGTCCAGCATCTGTTAGTTTACCTTATCATTGCTAATCAGATTTATGATTACTACCTTAAAAGTTTGACCATTCTGTGCACTGATAATGTTTGTGTCCAACAGGCATTTTGTGCAGTTTTTGTCTCTGAGCTATCACACACTTTCTCTAAGATTATAATAAACTGTTATATTTAAATAAGTGTTGACTAATGAAACATCTGACTAGTTTGTGAAACTAATTCTTATGAGTCGTGGTAGAATGCTTAAAATCAATGTTGCTCTGACATTATCATGTTTGTTCAAATTGAGACATCAATTTTGGTGGTTTATTACAAAATGCACCAAATTATACATTTTCTTCAAAAACATTTTTAACACCCGCATTTTGTAATAACCAATGCAATATGTAACACCTTATTACAAAATGCGGCAAGTTATTACAAAATGTGGCGTTATTACATAATGCGGCGCTACAAGCCTCTAAGATTTGAAAGTCGCACACCTCAAGCCATCCCCCCTAAGCTCCTCCTACTCCAATCAGTGCTTGGCCAAACGCCACAGCCCCACGAACGTGACCGCGCATCTCAACTCATGTTTTCAATGGGACCCCGCTCCAAGCCTCGGGTGACCAGACGTCCTCTTTTACCCTGTGGAACACCAACAAGTAATATTGTAGCGTTACGACACTGAAGCAAATACTGGGAACTACTTTTTCTTTTGAAATCACTACGCCCAGACGCCATGTTTAGTAAGTAGTTCCGTCTTAGCAATCTTCGCATAAACAACTCAATCTGGTCATTTTGCGTCAATATTTCACAGCGTAGTGAATGTGCGGATTATAACGTGTCCACCAAAGTGTTTTGGTGCTGGACGCTGCTGGACGCTGCTGGACGCTGCTGGAGCAGGACGCTGCTGGAGCAGGACGCTGCTGGACGCTGCTGGAGCAGGACGCTGCTGGAGCAGGGCGCTGCTGGACGCTGCTGGACGCTGCTGGACGCTGCTGGACGCTGCTGGATGCTGCTGGAGCAGGACGCTGCTGGACGCTGCTGGAGGAGGACGCTGCTGGACGCTGCTGGACGCTGCTGGAGCTGGACGCTGCTGGACGCTGCTGGACGCTGCTGGACGCTGCTGGAGCCGGACGAAGCTGCATCTTTCTGGGGCGACACGGAGGGCGACAGTCAGGGGTGAGATGTACATGAAAAACAGCAGCCGCAGGCCACAGCGATACGAGCCGCGCTGTGCAGATGTCTCTGTGGAACATGTGTGGGGCTGTGAGGAGGGGAGGTTTTCTCCTCGCCGTGGCCGAACCGCTCAACCCAGCAAGCGGCTGAATCTCCCAACGTGGCCGTGACACTGCACGCTACTTGCAGATAGCAGGGAAGCCACACACACTGAGCTCCCCCATGATGCTGTTTTTTTGAAGATGCTTTGATGAGCTCCCTTAGTTTTGAATTACTTTAATTTACTCCTGTTTTGTTTCAAACTTCTAAAACAGGTGTAGCCCTGGCAACATTAAGGAAGTAATTAATTTCGCCCCTAAAAGACAACAAAAATGATATTGTGTCATTTAAATGTGTTTCAATATACAAGTTTGTTGTATTACAATGTGTGATGTAAGATTTGGAAATAATGTGTGTGGAACTGAGTTATGAGAATGAAAACACACAGAGCACTGTGGAAGTGGGATTTCTTTTTTTTTTTTTTTTTTGATTGGATTATTGGCTGGAAGGAATTGTGCAATTATGAGGACTTGGGTGGAACATGGGGAGGAGAAGCAGCCGGAAGAGGAAGGGACTACAACTCGAGCGGGAGGAAAGAGAAAAGAGTGGGAGGAAGGAAAAGACGCAGCGGGAGCGCAGGAGAGATAGAGAACTCTTAACTTTGTAAAAGTTGGAAAAAAGACTGAAACAAAACAAACTAAAACATTCCGTTAATGCAGCAGCACGTTTCTGTAGTGGTTAACGAGCAGCTGCAGCATCCCTCCATGTGTCGCTGTGACTATAGAGATGAACTGGCCTCTTCTGCCCAATCCAGTGATTAAGAACAATGTTTTTAACTTTTTTAAAGGGACCTAAGGCAACTTTACAACATTTACCGATAGGCGCTGTGGGTAACTGCAGCCACCAGCCAAGGCGGTACGGGAGCGCGCACAAACACTTCACAGACATCTTCATAGCACCAGGGATACTAATGCCTTTTAATACGTCGCGGCTTACTGCAAGACCACAGTGCATAGGGAGACCGGGGACCATTGTAACACTTTCTGCTTGAGCAGTGTAACTCGGTTGTTTTTTGTGCTGAGATCTCAGATTTTGACATGTAGTGCCCATATTTGTCTTCTGTAAAGTACATTCAGTTGTACTTTTAAGACACCATGACAATTGATGTAAATTATTGTCAAATACAAAGTGGTATGTTGTTACAACCTGCCCCGGTACCGGGGTAGGTTGTAACACTAAAATTGTTATGCTTAACAAAGAGGGGCGGACGCCACATCAACGACGCCTGATCTGCTCACCTGCCGGAGAGGACACCGGAGTGGAGGAGCCCCGCTTCGCGGCATCTTTGGGCACGGAAGCCGTGGAGGAGCGGAGCCGAGCAGCGGGGTGGCGAGCGGCCGCTGCGGTGCGGCAGTGAGCGTCGGAGACGGAGCCTGGCAAGGAGCCAGGTGTGCGTTTCCTTGATTGTGCAGTGCTGAGGACGCCGTGGGATTTCTTTTGAATGGATCTTGGAGCTGACTCTTCTGGACAAGGTATGGAGAGCGCTACCATATGAGCACCGCTCAGGACACCGCAGCCGCACTAACAGCTAACACCGCTGAGGACGCCCCGCCACGCTAACAGCTAACAACTGTTACAGCTTAGCCTGCTACACCCCCTGGAGCCCAGGCTAACCAGCTTGGCCTGCTACACTTCCCTGGACCTTGGGTAATCACTCACAAAACTGCAGCACTGTTACTTAATCATTCGTGATGTGCAGTAACATGAAGATGATGGTACTGCTTTTTACGTTATTAAGCTGCTTGGCAGTTTGGGATGTGGGACAAAACATGGTCTTCTGTGTTAGTACTACTGTTGACGTGCTGAGAATGCAGGACACCTACTATAGCGGCACTAGTTCTGCAGCCGGGCACCCTGTTCATTCACTGTCTCTGGTCTTGGTTATCCATTTGTTGTCAGTTTGGCCAGTGAACCTACCCAAACTCCAAAGCACTTTTGCTTTATATCATCTGACTGCTTCACTTAATGCTAGCCGTGGTTATGCCTCAACACCTGCTGCGAAATACACTGTGAAGCAAAGATTCTTGATTGTTTTACTCTTACTTCTATCTGGGAATGTGCAACCAAATCCAGGCCCTGATCTGCAGTGTGCCCAGACTCCGGCCGATTTTAAGTTAATGACAGGTCTCAAATTTGTCCATCTTAATGTACGTAGTTTATTACCTAAAATGGACACGGTCAGAATTTGGATCAAATCAACAGATGCAGATATTGTGATACTTTCGGAAACCTGGTTGAAAAAATCCATCCCTGATGATGATATTTGCTTACCTGGATACAATGTATATCGAGCTGCCAGACCCAAGAAGGGAGGAGGCATAGCTATTTATGTTAGATCAAAATTTGTTGCCTCGGTTGTTCTGTCCCAGTCTATTTGTAAACAAATGGAGTTTCTGGCCTTAAATGTGGAAGTAGCAAAACCCTTATCCATTCATGTGGTTGGGTGTTATAGACCTCCTTCTGCCTCCAAGGAGGCATTGTCCTCCTTAAAGCACTTCTTGTCTGAACTGAATTATAAAGAACTTTTAATGGCTGGCGATCTGAACTGGGATTGGCTCACTGCAGCATCTGATGAATTTAAATCTTTCTGTGACTCCATCAATCTTAGCCAGTTGGTCAGTCTGCCAACAAGGCCAAATCTTCAGAAACCTCATAAGTCCACTTTGATTGATTTAATTCTCACTAATGTCCCTCATAAATTCTCTTCTTTGGGTGTCTTCTGCAATGATGTAAGTGATCATTGTATTGTTGCTACTTGCAGGGATGTTAAAATCCCCAAAAGTAATCCACGTATTGTTTTTAAGAGAAATTTAAAAATGTTTGATGAGCAAGCCTTTCGTCGTGACTTGGCCTCGGTCAACTGGGACCGTATATGTTTGTTGCCAGAAGTCGAGCTTGCATGGGCATTTTTTGAAGAAAGTTTTGAAAAAAATTTAAACAAACATGCTCCTTTTAGGAAATTCAGAGTGAAAGGATGAAACAACCCCTGGTTTTCCCCTGAGTTGTCAGATGCTATCCATCAGCATGACTGGGCATGGGCCAAAGCCAGGAAAAGTGGGTCTGCCGCTGACTGGTTATCTTTCAGACAACCGCGGAACAAGTGTACATCTTTAATCAAAAAATCTAAATCCAAATATTACTTATCTGTGACAACTGACAACCTTAACAATCCGCAGAAATTTTGGAAAGCAATTAAGTCTTTATCTATTCATAACATTTCTCACAGCCTTCCCACATTTGTTCTTAAAGACTCAGTTCCAGTTTATGATAGAAGTGAGGTCTTGAACTGCTTTAACAAGCATTTTGTATCTTCTGGATCGTTGTTTGAATCCTCACGGGCTTCATCTGTCACTTCTTGCTCTGACCCTCCTATGTTTTCCAGAGTTCATTTTAATTTTGTGCCTTTTACTGTGCAGCAAGTACATAAAGCCCTTAAAAATTTAGACCACAGAAAACCCCCTGGACCTGACTTGATGGAGCCTTACTTTTTAAAAATAGCAGCAGACCTGGTAGCACCACCTCTTACAGTTCTTTTTAACCTCTCAATCGAAAACAAAGAAGTTCCTTTAGTGTGGAAGTCTGCCTTTGTTATTCCCTTACTAAAAGGAGGAGACCCTTCTATCTTAACTAATTACAGGCCAATTTCAAACTTCTGTGTCCTGTCAAAATCTCTTGTCAGACAGAAGTTCATTTAACGATAGGGACTCTTTTAGCTGAACACTAAGTCGCAATCAGGATTCAGGAAAAAACACAGTACTATCACTGCAGCTACTAAAGTGATCAATGATGTATGTGTTGCTCTTGACAAAAAGTTGTGCTGTGCCTCACTTTTTATCGATCTGTCAAAAGCTTTTGACACTGTGGACCATGCTATCCTAAAGCACAGGCTTCTCTGCCTGGGCTTGTCAGGTGATGCAGTTGCCTGGTTCACAAACTATCTGGACGGCCGGACTCAGCATATTAAGTATGATGGCCTCTGCTCTGACTACGAGCATGTCCGCAAGGGGGTGCCACAGGGGTCAATTTTGGGACCCCTGTTGTTCATTATGTACATCAACGACTTGGGACAAAATGTGCCTGATGCCAACATTCATCTATACGCTGATGACACTATTATTTATTGTTATGGTTCAACAGCTGCCAAAGCAATCGGGTCCCTACAGAAAGCTTTTGATGTGGTACAGCACAAACTATTGTCACTAAAACTCATCTTAAATGCTGACAAGACCAAGCTGTTGTGGAATTTTTGGTGAATCAGAGCCAAAGATGACGAGTCAAGGTGTTGACGCTGCACAAGGAGGATTTATTGAGGATTGCAGAGGAAGCACAGACAAATCAGCTGATTGAGAGCAAGGCTGTTGCTCCAGGGAGAATCCAACCCGACTCTGGCATGACTTCCGGCCACGCCATCTCATATAGCTAGATCTCACGAGACGAGCAGAGGCTGTTTCCAAGTGACTTCAGACAAAACAGAGCGGCCTTCACACTGTGTTCCTGAGAACTTTGAAAACAAAGCATTATTCCATATCACAAGCTAATGCTATTTTCAAAAGCTAAGAAGATGGAGGCCTCTTGTACTATTCCACCAGTATCCACTCTTGAAGGAAACGTTATAGAGGTGGTTCATATGTACAAATATCTCGGTATCTGGCTTGATGATTCTCTCACTTTTAAACCCCACATAGACAATATGGCAAAGAAACTCAAACTGAAATTGGGTTTTTTCTTTAGAAATAAGTCCTGCTTCTCTTTTAACGTGAAACAAAGGCTTGTCACTGCAACTTTTTTTTATCAGTTTTAGATTATGGAGATTTGTTTTATAAGGATGCTGCTGCTCAATGTCTTCGAAAGATAGACAGTCTTTATCATGCCTCCCTAAGATTCATAACGAACTGTAAAGCCAAAACCCATCATTGTGACTTATATTCTCGGGTGGGATGGCCTTCCTTGTCCACTAGGAGACTTGGACATTGGTATATCTTCATTTACAAGGCCATGCTCGGTCTGTTGCCCTCCTGTATCTGCAACCTAATCACTCAGAGAAGTGTTGACTCTCATTGTCTGCGCTCAGATGATTATCTCTTGCTCTCTGTTCCATTTGCCCGCACAGAACTCGGAAAAAGAGCTTTTGCGTATTCAGCCCCCTACTCTTGGAACAAGTTCCAAAATGACTATAAATTGAGTGAACTCATTCCCTTGAGCTCTTTCAAATCAAGGCTGAGAGCATTCGAGACAGCATCTTTTACGTGTCATTGTTATTGATTTCAACTGTAATTTATTGAACTGTGTATTGTAACTTATTATTTTGTGACCCCCAGGACTCCCTTGAAAAAGAGGTTTTTAATCTCAATGGGACCTACCTGGTTAAATAAAGGTTAAATAAAAATAAAATAAATAAAATAAGTTGACAGGCGTAGATCCCTTGCCACCTTTTCATCGAGACTCTCCAACAGCTGGAACTTCCTCACCTCCTTGGAACCGGAGGGTTCTCCTTGCTTTTGGAGTGCCTCCCAGTCCTTCCTCCAGGAATAGAAGTTCCGCTTGTTTCCATCAAATCTTGGGAGTGCCGTTGGTCTCAACTTGATGGCACGTGACTGGAGACAGGGGGTTTCCTCTGCTATCCCCACCTGCTCTACTTTAGCTTGCATCAAAGCAGCTTTTCCTGACACCAAGTCCGGTAAGCAGGCTTCAAGCTCCCTCATTCGCTGCTGCAAGTCACTTCTCTCATCATCTGGCAGCCAGCGGTTCCATTTTCTAAGTGTTTCTTTGGCCGTTTTAATCAGCTTCTCCAGACTATTAAGCATAAAGTCATACACTTCCAACTTCATGTTAGGTTGGGCTGTGGAGATGCGCCTGCTTTCTCTTCCAGCTGCTTCTAGCGCCAGAGTCAGTTCAGAGCTACCAAAATTCCCCCACAGGACTTTCTGGATAGTTCTTTCGACTTCTTCAAGTCTCTGCTCACATTCATCCACAGTCCGCTTAATATCTGCATCCAAACCCTCTTTTTGTTCAGTTTCCTCGTCTTCTCTTGTCTCGGCATATAAGGCTTCTAATTCATCATTTATTTCCATCACCTTATCTGCTTCTAGTGAGATCTTGCTGAAGGATTCCAATATTTCTTCTGCCGACATTTTCCGACATGATTTTGCTAATGTGTTCACCAGTCGAGTAAATCGTTGTTTTGCGGTTGTTCTTTCCCGCTTCAACTGCTGCAGAGATTTTGACTCGGCCATCTTGACTTTTTATTAGAACTTTAGCTAAAGCCGGGGGCGGACAGGAGTGCTAAACAAGAGCATTGAGCTGGAACGCCGGGCAGGAGCGTCGAGCTGGAGTGATAGGCAGGAGCGTTGAGCTGGAGCGCCGGGCAGGAGCGTCGAGCTGGAGCGCCGGGCAGGAGCGTCGAGCTGGAGCGCCGGGCAGGAGCGTCGAGCTGGAGTGATAGGCAGGAGCGTTGAGCTGGAGCGCCGGGCAGGAGCGTTGAGCCGGAGCGCTGGAATGGAGCGTTGACCAGGAGTGCTGGACCGGGGCGTTGACCTGGGGCACCAGGCCTGGAGCGCTGGACTGGAGCGTTGACCAGGCGACGCCAGGCAGGAGCGATGTCTTGTTGGGAGCAGCTTTTTTAACCAGCTGTCGTCAGTTTTTCACTGTCGTGTTGTGCCCCCTTTTTCTCTATTTTCCACCTCTGAGGACTTTCGCTGGGCTTCACTTGGAATGAATCAGGACTTCAATTTCTTTTACCATCTTTAATTCCATCAGGTGAAAAACCTTTAACACACAACACAAAAATTCAGTCATTTAAAAATTCATAATTCACAATTCATTATTTTAGTACCATTAAACAGCATTATCAAAAATAACATCACGAAAATAATTTCATTTTTATCACTTCTAATATACTCTAAAATAATTTCATTACGCAGTTCCACCCAACTCCCCAGTCCGAAACTTATTTCCCCACTGTTCATTATTTACGGGCGCTGTTAAATGTGCCCGCGTTTCCGAAGCGCTCCTGAACGCACCGCTCCTCACATGAGGGAGCGGATGTAAACAGCAGAAAGAACGCAGCAGATCGACTCACCGGCAGTCAGCCTCAGTTTCGTTTTGGTGAGTAGAGATCTAGGGCAGTTCCACGGTGACTTCTTGGTCCCGAGCCGTTCTCTCAGCTCTTCCTCTCCGCGTTCACGACTGGCGAGTGCTTCGCATCTGCACACCTGGCGCTCCGCAGCGCAGACCAATAACAGGCGGCCGGGTGAGTGATGTTCGCCGCAACAATGGCCTTGATGAGCTACAGTACTGATGAGTCCACCGTCAAGCAGAAGATGAAAATTACATTCCAACATCGTGGCAGTATGGTTCTTGATGGACCCCAAAATGAAGCAAAAGTAGCCTAAAATTTGGGTCACTTTTGGTAATAAGAGGCTACTTGTTGCAATAATAATAAAAAACTAGAACTGCAAGCAGTGCTCATAGGGGGCCAAGCCTCCGGCGCAACTCGGACCCCGGACTCAGCGGAGCCCTCAGAAGTTCGCCATGAGGGCCTATGGGCTCGGGACGGGCGCAGGGACACGAGCCGACGTCTAACCCCCACCAGCAAGGCCCACGTCACGCTCACCATACATAGTGCAACTCTGATCAACTTTCATGTCACTTGATGCCTGTGTTTATTGCGCCCCCGTTTGGCCAATTTTGACCAATGTGGAATCTGGAAAAAAAGTTAGGAGAGGATAAAAAATTCATTTTTTTCCTCAACTGTATCAAAATGTGCTCGTACATGTTACAATTTGCAGTGTTGTTGACAGTGCAGTTATGTTCTGTAAGGTCTGACCTATCAGTTGAGAACAAGATTATGCATATTGTCCAAATAATTGTGGAGATATTGATTTAAAATGGATAGGTGTTTTAGGCAAACCTTGCCTCTAAAAACCCTAGGGTTCAACAGGTTAAGAAGATGTGATTTTAAATGTGAAACTTCCACTTCAAAATGATTTTTTTATGTGTTATAGTGCCACCTAGTGGCCAATGTTCACCAAATTTGTCTCGTCCACCTACACTCAGCAAATTGATTGTAAAAGTAATCACGATAAATAATGGTGTTAAAAAATGCTTGGTTTCCCAGCAAGGCTGGTCTGAGAACATGTGTTTTTATGAAGTTAATCTCAGGTCCTTTGGCTTGGTCCCCTGAAATACTAGTTGTCTTGTACTGTATCTTTTAACCTCATGTTATGCTTCACAAATGTAGTGACCTGTTGATTCCATCTTTGACAGAAGTTAGATGTGAGTCTCAGGTGAAAAAAAAGAGCAGGAACTTCACCTGGAACACACGTGCTTTTAACAGAGAAAACATAGATTTGGTGTAAACCCAAGACATGTTTCAGGTCAGTTTGTGTAGCCAATAGAGCTTATTCCCATTTACACCCAGTATCTTCAAGACAAAAAAATGTAATACTGTGTTTCAAAAGGTCACATGTGAAGTAAGAGAAGGATATTTTCTCATCTGTGCTGATCTGTCAATTTGATACTGACTTGATGACGTTACTACATAATAAAAGCTTCAAAGTGGTGATCTTAGTTTGTAAGACTGACAAAAAAGGAAGACACAAATCAAATTCAAGAGGTGACATGTCAAGTTTTTATTTTGTGTACTGATATGTGTCTGACTTTCAAGAGGCACCATGCAGTGTTTCAAAATGGAAAAAATAGAAAAATTAAATACACATCTAGAAAAAAAGAAATATTAAAACTTATATATAAAACACATCTAGGAAAAGAAAGAAAAATATATATCAAATAAATACACGTCTAGTTAAATAAAGGGTGTGATTGTGAAGGTGTCAGCTGGTTGGTGTTGGCGGTTTCCGGGATTATAGATGTTTCGTCCGTCTTCACTGTCTGACCATCTGCTGGTGAAAGTTAGACACAGGGGCAGAAGTCAGCAAGGTGAGCTAAGGGTTGTATGTTACCACCAGTTAAGTTAATTAAGCACATGTAGAAATGCTTTGTGGAGTGGGAGTCTGTTTTTTTGTATAATGTATGAGTTTCCTTTACTCAACAATACATGTGGCAATGAACAGAATAAAACAAAGAAAAAAACCCATTGTGGCACTGAAAGAGTTAATGATGAGTACATACCTGTTATGTAATCCACAGACAATATGTCTTCGTCTGACATTTGTTGGTTGTCCATCATCTCCTGCTGTGTATGGTCTTCTGGAAGGCGGACAGAACACATTTGGATTAGTGAATGCATGCAATGACGTAACAGGTAATGTGGTGGTCGTCTAGTAAATGCGTTACTGACCTGTTTCAAATTCTTCGGTGAACATTTTAAGTTCTGCTGTTTTTTCTTTCAGTTCTGATCGGAGTTTGTGGATTTCCTGTTCCAAATAGCTGACTTTTTGTTCTTTGGCTTGGTGTTTTCTCGTGATTGTGTTGATTGTCTTTAATGCTTTTGTTGCCATTTCAATGGCAGAGGCCTTGCGCTGCTCTTGTGGCAAGGACTCATCAACACAGGAGTACTGTGGAAAAAGCACATGTTGGTTGTTACACATATGTTCACGGTTACTGGTGACTGGCACATCCACATTGTGGAGCATTTATGAGATGAGTGAGCATTAATTGCAGTGTACAGTCAGTGTGGATAGCAAATGATGATCAATGAACATAATACAGTAATGTGTCTTTGACATTGTTAAGCGGCTTTGTTATTTTGTGTAAAAAGTTGTTCTTACAGTGAGTATAGTGTTGTTTACCGAGGTCCACTAATTCACTGTAACAGCTGAGTACTACATGTCGTTAAGATGGCGGCCTTTTACTGCGTGTCCCCATTTTATATGGAATGTATGTTCAGTTTGCATGTATAAAGTTCAGTGTTCAGAAGTTTTTTGGATTATCGGCATTGGGATAAAAATACCGTTCGCTGAAATTGCTATATGGGTGAACGTGAGCTGATCCTGCTCGTTCCAGCGTGGTGGCTAAGGTAACAAGCGTTAGCAAGCGAGGTAGTGTTAGCCTGCTGGAATCCTCATTTCAATCAAATTGCGTACATTAAATATCAAAATATGTAATAAAATAATAAGTACAGCGATTCATGGCTAAAGTAGTAGTGGTAGGAAAATGCATTGTGTTTATGTTCCGCCTGGTATGCACTCTTTGGCGGAGGTCTGCGTTTTCCGCGTGTTTTTAGTGTGCTCTTTGTGTGTGATTTTTCAAAGTGAGTTTGATATATTTACCGTTAAAAGAACAAAGTCTTTACGAAGATCGTCAAATTCTTTGTCCACCCGAGGGATTTTCGATGGGGAGAGGACTGGCGCTTCGAGTTGTCTTTTTTCCATTGTTTTGCGATTTCTTGAAGATTTTCCGTCTTCTGGCGTTCGTCGTGGCCTTATTCAGGAAGTGCTGCTGGCCGGCACCATTATGTGTTGCAACTTCCGGTTCTCCGGCTCTGCGCTGTGTTGACAGCGAATTCACCTGCTATGTTGCTCACTTTTATTAAGTGACCAGCCTCATCTGCTCCGTCCATGGATGCCACAACAACTTTAAGATGATGAAGTTTCGCCTCTCAAAACTGTTTAGAGCAGGGAAGCCCAGATGTGAATGTTGCGGGCCAGCGTTCAGATTGCACCCACCTCCGTCTAAAGAAGAGGACCTCTGTTATTTTCATTTTTATTTATTCTTAGAGAGTTTATGTGGTATTATTTTGTTGTTTAGCACAGGCTTTTGTTGGATTACAGCCTACTATTATTGCTCCTTTTCTGACTTATCACATTGTGACACTTGTCACCTCAATAGATTTACCCATGTATAATGGCCAATGTTAGGATAATTACGTGGAATGTAAACGGATTATCAAACCCAGTTAAAAGAAGGAAATGTCTCGGTTACCTCAATTCTCAAAAGGCAGATATAGCATACCTCCAGGAAGTGCATCTGATTGATAAAGAAGTGTCAAAACTCAAATGCATGTGGGTAGGACATGTGTTTCACAGCTGTTACAATAGCCAAAAACGGGGTGTAGTAATTTTAATACATAAGAAATTAAATTTCCAATTACTTAGCCAACAAAAGGATGAAGAAGGGAGACTTATCTGTCTTGAAGCTAAGATAAACGGGAGCAAAATAAATTTATGGAATATATATGCACCTAATATTGACGACGTGAAATTTTTTCATAACATTAATGATATTTTAGGTACATTGAGAGGGGGTAATACAGTATTAGGAGGGGACTTTAATCAAGTTCAAGATAGTGTTTTGGATAAATCTATTTATTATAAACGAGTTCCCAAGGACAGACAAGCCATCCATCAGCTAATGGAAGATCTTGGCTTGGTGGATATATGGAGGCTCATTAATCCGAGAGAAAGGGAATATACTTTCTTTTCCCACAAACATAAATCAGCATCTAGAATTGATTACTTTTTAATTTCCAACTCTATGAGCGGCTCCTGTGTTGATTGTAAAATAGGAGCCATTGCACTAACAGACCATGCAATGGTGTATCTAGATGCAATAATTGGAGAAGAGACAGCCAAAAGTTATAGATGGCGACTTAATATATCTTTATTTCAAAATCAAGAATTTACAGACATGTTAAACAAAAGCATTAAATCATTTTTTGATATTAACACTGGATCCACTGAAAAATTTAGTACTGTTTGGGATGCATGTAAAGCATTCATTCGGGGGAAAATAATTGCATATTCAAGCAAAAAGAAAAAGACTGACAGAGCGAAAATGGTACTTTTGGAATCTCAGTTGAAAGATAAAGAAACACAATTATCTGTTAAGTATACTGAAACACTACTACGGGAGGTCTGTAACCTAAAATTGGATTTAAATGAAATTTATAATAAAAAGGCAGAGTATGCCCTCTTTAGAACAAGAGCAAACTTTTTGGAAAATGGGGAGAAGACAAATAAGCTTTTGGCGAGACAGCTGAGGCAGCAGGAGGCATCTTTTATAATTTCAGGGATCAGAAATGAAAAAGGACAAGTTGTAACCAAAACGCAAGAAATCAATCGTATATTTCAAAAGTTTTACTCAAATCTTTATTCTTCAGATACACAAGTTGAACATAAGAAGGTGGAAGACTTTTTGTCTCAGATTGACCTGCCCCAGCTCTCTTTACAACAAGCTGAAGCTATAGATGCACCTATAACAGAGGTTGAAGTAAGGTCTGCAGTGAGAGCCATGAAAACGGGAAAATCTCCAGGAATCGATGGATTCCCTATAGAATATTATAACCATAATTTGGAGCTTCTGGCACCTATCCTAACAAAGCTTTATAATGAGGCTGCAACTATCCGATGTCTGCCTGAAACTTTTCATGAAGCACTGATATCATTGATTCCTAAGAAGGATAAGGACCCATTGGATCCCGGCAGTTTTCGCCCTGTCAGCTTGGTGAATGTGGATTGTAAAATTCTTACAAAAATATTATCAATGCGATTGGAAAAAGTATTACCATGTCTAATTCATTCTGACCAGGTAGGTTTTGTTAAAGGGAGGTGTTCTTCTGATAATCTTCGAAGGTTACTTCATTTGATATGGCAAAATCATGATAAAGATGTCCCAGTGGCTGCCTTTTCGCTTGACGCAGAGAAGGCATTTGATCGAGTGGAGTGGAAGTTTTTATTGTATGTGTTGGAAAAATTTGGTTTTCGGAAGGAATTTTTGAGTTGGATAAAAATGATTTATGCAAAACCAAGTGCAGCGGTGATTACAAATGGGCAAATCTCACAGTTTTTTAGGCTGTTTAGGGGTACAAAGCAGGGGGATCCAATGTCTCCTATCCTGTTTACCTTAGTTATAGAATCTTTAGCTGCTGCGATACGGAAAGAGACGAGTATTAAAGGGGTTCTCGCTGGAGGAAGAGAACATAAGCTTTTTTTGTATGCTGATGACATTTTGTGTTTGGTTTCAGATCCTGTATCCTCTACCCAGGCTCTTCTGGATAAGGTTGATTTATTTTCTCAAATTTCCGGATATAAGATCAATTGGCATAAATCAGAAGCTATGGCTGTGTCTAAAACCTGTCATCCAGCGATGGTGGCTGCGGGTAATTTTAAGTGGCTCTCCTCTGGCATGAAGTACTTGGGTGTAAAATTATGTGCAAACCTATCAGCTATCATGCATATTAATATGAGTCCGCTTCTTAATAAGATCAAGAATAGCCTGGAAAAGTGGAAAAGTCTGAATTTAACATTGTGGGGTAAGGTTACTACTATAAAAATGGTTATTGCACCCCAATTTAATTATTTGTCAATGATGCTTCCGATCTCAATTCCTCCAGAATACTTTAAACAGTATAATGAAATCGTGAAAGACTATCTGTGGAATGGGAAAAAAGTCAAGGATTAAATTGCAGAAGCTTTATGTAACAAGAAGAGACGGCGGACTGTCACTCCCAAATGTTGAACTTTATAATATAGCCTTTGAGATGAGTAAACTTATAAAATACTGTAAAAACAAAGATATCAACTCAGGGTGGATGAGTATTGAAGAAGAGTATACTGCCCCCTTCAGTCCGTTGGATGTTTTATCACAAAAAATCTCACATGGAAGCCAGGAGACCAATCCAGTGCTACAACACTCTAAAAATATTTGGACGAAATTTCACAAATTCTTAAAAATCTCACCTTATAAACAGCTCTATTCTTCACTTTGGAATAATCCGACCATTAAGGTTGGGGGTAAAGTCATTGTTTGGGGTTCCTGGCTGTCTAAGGGCATTACTAAAATAACAGATTTAGTTGATGATACAATACTCAAATCGTATCAGGATCTTCAAAAACAGTTCAGCCTAAAAAAACCTGACTTCTGGAGATTTTTACAAATGCAAAGTAGTCTGAGAAATGTCCTTAAGCAACTGCCTAAGCAGGACAATGTTGTGCAGACTTATTTCAAATTATCTCAAAAGTGTCAGTCAGCTTCTATGTTTTATAAAATGGCATCTAGAGCTATGTCTGATAAAAGTGAGAGTTTGAGGCTTATTTGGCAAAAAGATCTAGAAGTGAACATAGAACAGGATTCTTGGTTTAAAATAATTTCCACTATGGGATGGTTTACTAGAGAAGCACGAGGAAAGCTCACACATTATAAAATACTTCATCGATTTTATTATACACCTTCACGTCTTTATAAAATGGGCATTCTTCAGAATAATCTTTGTTGGAAATGCAGTAGTCATGAAGGTACATTTCTTCATGCCATGTGGGCTTGTCCTGTAATTAAACCATTTTGGAAAAAAATAAAACAATGGAACAATGGCTGGGAACATCTGTGCCAGAATCTGCACAGCTTTGTCTTTTAGGAGATAGATCATGTTTACACAATGTTTCAAAGGGCGCAGTGGCTTTGGATTTAACGGGTTTCACCTTGGCTGCTCGAGTTATTCTTCGTGGCTGGAGGAGTCAAGATGGACCCGAGTACCAAGAATGGGTAAAGTCCATGACTGATGTGACTTCATATGAGCTATTGGTGGCAAAACTACAGAACCGGAGAGAGCAATATCTGGAGGTCTGGGATTTGTTTCGGTGTTATTTAAGGGGTCAAATGCATTAAGTCTTGCCTTGTATTCTAATTTTTTTTTTTTTTTTTTTTTTTTTTTGTGACTGTCAGTGACTGCTACAATCTATAGTCGGTGGTTTGTTTGACCTGTGCTTTTCTTTTTCACTTTTTTTTTTTTTTTTTTTTTTTTTTTTGGGACAGGCACTTTCATGTAGTTTAGTTTAGTTTTGTGAAAAATCAAATAAAACATTTGAATAACCAAAGAAGAGGACCTCTGCTGCTGGACTAGGGCGCTCCGACTTCCTCAACAAATCAAACTGCCTTCTGGGAGGTAAAACAAACATATATGTCTCTGTTGTGTTTAAAAGTCAGGGTTTTAGGTTAACAGTAGCTTGCAACCACCACAGGCTAACATGCTAAGCTATCGAACAGCTACAGTATTTCAAAGGATTAAATAACAACAAAGAAGGTACCCAGCTCTTACCTCGTTCTGAATTTTTGTAAATTAGTTATTTTCCGAAAATACAGCAGTTTACAGGCTCAACTTGTAGCTTTAGCCATAGCTCCCATAGTAATTTAATAGTTCTGAAAATATTGTCAATCACAAATATTTTTTCATAATCGTCAGACAAACTGTCATTATCACTTTATAGACAACTATGCACTACATTGCAAAATTCTTACACACATTTTTATACACCATTCACACACATCCCACCATACAGTATATGTAATGCACATTACACCACCAGACAAGACAGTTTATGTGAATGGTTCACTGGTGGCCTGAATGATTTTGTTTTTCAAAGTATAAAATGTAAAATGACTTATGACACATTGTGTGTACTCAGATGCATCAACCAGTGATGTGACATTCTAGAAAAAAAGGATCACAATAGCCACAGTGGTATCCTGAGGAAAAACCGACCGTGGGTTGACGCCATGGATGATCATAGACCGGTGAGTGAAGGCAGAGGAGGTAGTGTGGACGGCGGCTGAGATGGAGGATGGTAAGTTTTGAAACTCTGAACTGTACAACCACCAGTGTTACCATGCAGTGATCCACAGCTGAAATCTGTGGTTTTTGTCTTAAATTTGAATCCACGCAGTGCGCCAGCTGGTTAGCATTAGCACGCGGCTAAGCTAGTTAGCTTTGCACCCAGTTGGACATCATATTCCATGTAGCGTTGTCGTGTTACATGAAGTGTGGTCTGTGTAACGTTTCTGCAGGAGGACAGGAGTCCCTCCTGGACCAGGAGTCCTCCTCTTGGCCCAGGGTGGAGGAGGGAGGAGCAGGATGGAGCATCCACTCCATCTCCAGCCGGACTGTCCTGTGTTATGAAGCCCCAGCAGCTCGGAGGTAAGCTGCAGCCTTGTTCATGTTGTAGATACTGCAGTGAACCATTCAGCATCCATACTGGTATTCTATCAAGTAAAAGCACATAGATCCGTTCACCACTGCTGCTCCAGCTGGATACAGGACCCAGTGGACAGCACAATGGATACAGAGCACTGAAATAAGTCTACGCTGCTGTTTCTGCAACTCCAGTTTGCTCTGTGAACTGTGGATGTTTACGCTGAACAGCTGTCTCTCTCGTCCAGTGTTATAGTGAAGACAAACTGTTGAAGTAACAAAAACATCTGGATAAATGACAACAGATAATATTAAATCCATTGCAGAGTGTGGCCTATCAGCTGACTGCAAATCTATAGTTACACCCTGAATAACATCCAGCAATGTTACTGTCCAGGAACGTCTCCACCAGCTGCCACCAGAGGGTCTGATGGGTGGATGCAGGGTGTGGGTGGCAGTGCCTTGCTTAACTGCTCTCTTTCCCTCTTTGCTTTTTAACTTGGAGGAGGCTGGAGCACCAACCAGACCTGACGGAGCCCCTGAGAGAAATCTAGGCTTCAGGTGAGCTGGGAGCTGCAGCGTGATGAACGGCATGTCCATCAGGAGGAGCAGCAGGAGGAGCAGCGTCTGAACCTGCAGTTCCTTGAAGATGAAGCAAAGCAGTGAGGCTGAATGAGGCTGATTTGTCCTCTCAGCAGCAGCAGAGCCAGGCCTTCAGATGTCCCTGCAGTGGGTCTCTCTGCAGGTCCAGACCCCGAGAACCCACAGGAGTAACTCAACAACTGGTGGTGTTGATGTCCTTTCCAATAAAAACAGTTTTCACCCTGTATGTGTCTGAATTCACTGGTTCTTGCTCAACACAAGCACAGCAGTGTTTTTGCATTTGGCATTTCCTTCTAAGTCGTGGTGCTGAATGGAGATTAAATAACTTCATTTGTAAAGGTTGCATGTGGTGTTTTGAATATTTTATATGGTGATTATCATGAACTTCAATCCAGATAACTCTGCACTGAGACACATTACAGGAACAGGCTGCTTTATGGAAACACACTTCAGTCTGACTGTTGAAGAGCCAAAGGTGAGGTGGAGCCAGAGTCATGTACATGTAGGGAGAAGCCAGTGCTGATTTAATCTTACCCCGTTACATCTTTAAACAACTGTCACTTATACAGCCTTATTAAACAATATTCCTGTTATCAACCTACTTTTTTGAGCTGGCCTCATGTTGACAAGCATGCAGCCTGCACAATTCCTAAGACTAGTTTGAAACTGTAAACCTCCTCTGACAGCAAACTGTTCTGTCAGAGGAATTTATGAATGTTACCCAGGTATGGGCAAATCTATGATTCATATAGAACAGAATATACTGTATTCATCTCACCATGGAGACACTTGGTCATGGAGGCTCGTAGAAAAAACGGGTGCAAAAAATTTGGAAATTTGAAAATAAAGAATAAGTTATAGAAATTTAAAAGAAGAAAAGGCCAGACTTAATATACAACAGATCTAAAATATAACACTACTACTACTAAAATATAACAGGAGCTATAATATATACAAATATATACAGATGTTTTAGTGCAACAGAATGAGTGTATAATAGTGTCTATGATTGACTGGTGATCATAAAGTGACCATAATATAATAACCAGATAGAGTCAAAAGGGTTCAGAAATCCACAGTTCTGTTATTAATGGTTCTCATGGTTCCCAGCCTTCTCCGTGTTGAGCAGGTCCTATCAGAATCCAGAATGGCCTGATTGAAAGCAGCATGGCGTCACTCTGTTCCCTCCTGCTCACTGGATCCACCGGCACCACTGAAGAGCACTCCAGATGTTCAGCATCATTTAGGAACAGTTCAGATGTGTAAAAACCATGTATGTATAAAAATCAAGTATGCTGAGATCAAATGATATAAGATTTGATACATGACATTTTTCAACTAGCATAAGTAATATCTACATAAAAACAAGTGTACAACTGAACAGATAGGACACATCTGTTTTTGGATGTCACATTCACAAGACCTTCAAATGTTTAAAAATAAGCAGTTTTTAAAAGTTGTGCAAAAATACATGTAATTACACACCCAAACAAGGGAAAAAAAACCAATGTAATAGGACAATTGTCAAGTGATAAGAAAAAAGAAAAAAAAACACATTGTATTTAGTTCAATTTATTTTATTTATAAAGTGCCAATTGCAGCACACCCAACAGATCCACATGAGCAAGCATAAGCGACTGTGGAAAGGAAAACTCCCTTTTAACAGGAAGAAACCTTTGCAGAACCAGGCTCAGAGGTGGCGGCTTTCTGCTATTCCGGTTGGGGTGAGGGGACAGAAAGAGAAGGAGATAGGACAGAGCAAGAAATCACACGTGTGCCTTTTTATTAAATGTTCAATTTGTAGTCATTTTCCTTGAGCAGAGGAGGCTGCTCAGTGTCTGTAGTCACTGTTTGTCCTGTTTCTGTTGTCTTTCTTCCTTTTGCTCTTGTGTGGGCCACATGCTTGCTGTTCCTCTTGGGGCGTCATCTTTCAGTTGAGCTTCCATTTCTGCCAGCTCCCTATGATGTGTTTCTCTTCGCTGGACCTGTTTTTTGGAGTGAGAAAGCAGTTTTCAGTTGCTGATCAGCATTACATTGGATCTGTTTTATACAAGTGATTAGTCACATTGTTTTACATACCTCTGAAAGCAGGGAATCAATCGTGTCTGCTTCTGCATGTCTTTAGCTTTATTGACAGTCTGGGACTCTCTGGCCTTTTTCTGGATCGGGTCGGTCTGTGGCCTCTTGGTTGGTCAATCATTCTGCTCCAACTGCTTGTTGCACTCCTGTAAACATATAACTCAAAAAACCCCACACATTTTCACACAGGTCCTGAAGTGTAAAACAGTTAGGGACACGTCTGTCGTCACTTATAATAACATATAAATAACATACCAGTTATAATGTTCCCCTGCACTATAAAACTGATTCATACAAGCATCTGCATGAAGTTGAACCCAGAAATGATATCTCAAGTGCATGATGAGGGTTGCTAACACATGAAAAAGTTCATAAGCTCAATAAAAGAGCCCCACCCCCCCTCGGTACTACAGACTTTCCACCTTCAGAGCTGAATGTTGTTTGCCCTACTTAAAATGAATACAAAGGCATTCATGGTAACTGTAGTATGTTGACATCAGTTGGATATCGACAGTTGCAGCGTCGATATCTTTAATGTAAACATGATCAATCAGTGTACCGTTCTCTGTTGTCGGACAAGTAACGATTTGACTGTAGCCATGTTGTGTCATGAAGTTCTCCATAGACTTTGACACAACAGCATTATCATTAAAGTCGCCCATTATTATTTTACCTCCTGATAATGCATTAAAGTGACTGACTACAGCACTGAGGTTTTGTTTAAACAGGCCAATTTGGTATGATGGTGGTCTGTACAGCACTATGTAATTATGGTTCATAGGCTGAATGTTAAAAATTATTGCTTCCAACTCACTGCATGGCAGACTGATAATGTTGGAAATGATGTGGTTTTTATGATAAAAGCCAACACCGCCATGCTGTTGCTTCTGTAAAGTAGAAAAAGCTCCGTGGTCACTGTAGGATTGGGACCTCGCTTTACAGTGAAATGTCCATCCTGCCATGTCAGTGTTACTGTGTGGTGTGTTGTGTTGCAGCCATGTTTCTGTGAGACACAGCAAGTCAGCATATAACATCCTGCGGTCGTGTTTCAGGTCTGCTATGTGTGCTTGTAAGCCTTGGATATTAAGTAAGCAGACTTTCAGAGAGGCATCTGGTCTTGTTAATGGAGTCTCAATGTAGTTTCCCATTTTCTGCAAACAATCATCTATGTCTGTTTTTGCATAAATAGCAGTGGCTTTAAAATCCTGAATAATAAGATTCTCTATAGATGTAACGCGGCTTAAAGCGACGTAAGCTTGGCCAGCAGAGAAAATCTTTTTAAAGGACACCACTGCTTTCTCTAACGTTAAGCCTTGCACTTTATGGATTGTGCAGGCCCACGCTAGACGCAAGGGAAGCTGACGTCTAATGCCACCTCTGTAGGGGACTTTGTCTTCGTCAAGCCCAACCGGTGTGGCGTTTTGAAGACCAGGCACTGTACAAGGAAATTTAGCTCTTAATTTACTGCCAATCCTGTCGTCATCAAATTTCACGTAGATAAGTTTTGGGACTTTGGTTTTCTCATCACATTTGATAAGAGAAACAGTGCCAAGGACTCCATTAACAAGACCATCAGAAGTGCCTGTTTTTTTAATGAGCATAACACGAGCGTTTGGAGCAATACTCAACAATGCACTTAAATGTGTGTGTTTGTTGAAAGCATGTGAAGTTGTCTTTTGGGCAAATCGTCCTGTTTGAGGATTTTTCTCAAAGTCCTGTGCTTTAATCTGGACAACATCTGAACATACCTTGTGTAACATCTTAAAGTTGTGGGCATCTACGTCAGTGTTTGTTGCAAAAATGTGAAGGTCCTCTGTGTCATCACCCACGCCAGTCTGACATTGTTTTGACAGTTTTTCATCTTGGGCGTCAAGTTTGTCTCCTTTTTTATGTTTTCTGATGCGATTTAGTGTCACAGCAAAGTCTTGATTTTTCTGTCGCACTACTTCTGTCAGCTCTACATGTTTAAACGTAGGTCGATCCCTGCTTGGTCTGTGTAAAGAGGTTTTCCTTTTACCGGTGGAAGCTGGTAAAAATCTCCAACAGCTATTACAGACACATTACCAAAGGGAGCAAAGTCGCCAGATTGTTTAATTTGCCTCACTCTGCCATGTATGTATGGCAGTAATTTGTGATCAACCATGGAAATTTCGTCAATGATCAATATTTTGAGATCTCTCAAAGCAGCTCTTAAAGTGTTGACTTTTTCCTCTTTTAGTGGCTGATACGGCAATGACACATTAGTAGGGATAGCAAAGGTGTTGTGTATTGTTGTAGCATTAATGTTATAAGCAGCTACACCTGTAGGAGCAGTAAGCAAAACATGAACGGCATCTGGATTATGTGACAGTCTGGCTAACAGTCTTGTGGCCTCGTAGTACACAGCTTTAATCAAGTGGGATTTGCCTGTGCCCGCCCCGCCCGAAAGGAAGACATGAAAAGGTGCAGGATTGTGACCGTTTACTGTTTCCAAGCACCACTTCTGTATTGTGTAAAACACCTGTGACTTTAGCTCATTCAGAGATCTCATGATAGTTTTCGCTTCAGAATGATTCATTTTCTGTTTTGGGAACTCTATGGACACAGGTGTTGTTTCTGGTTGTAAATCTGGAATAATGTCTCTTTCCGTAGGAAACAAGTCTTTGTTAGCAGTCATTTCCTCTGCACTTTCTAATCGTTCTAGTTCTGCTTCAGGACATAGAGCAGCCCAGGTGTCTTCTGGGAAGCCATCACATTCTAAGGCTTCTTCACAGAGTTCCAACGCTTTAGCTTCTTTTTCAAACTTGGACCTGTTCAAATCAACCACTTCTTTTACAGATTTAAGTTCATTGCTGCTGTTGGTGACAGAACCAGTGTTGTAAAACTCTTGAAAGGATACAAACTGTTTGTGTTTCACCTGTTGGTCTGTGTAATGAGGCAAGAACAGCTGAAGCAAGCTTTGGTAGTGCTTTTCAGGATATTCTGTTTGAGAGAAGCGAGCATATCTCACTACAGCCACATTTGTCCTCGTCCTCTTTTTTACCAAACCACAGTCATTACCCAGTTTCATCACATTCTTTTGACATTTTTCACTTTTGGGCACAACTCTGTATTCTGAAGCAAAACTAGCGAGACACATGTCTTTAAACTCATCTGTTTTAGGTCTGCTTTTGTAACGATCAGTAATGCTGGTCATCCAGATTTTGTCCGTGTTAAGGTCTTCTTGTTCTGCTCTCTTCTGAATCACATTGAGAGGAAGACTCATCCTGACTATATTGTCTCCGGCTGGAACAAATACAACATTTCTGGAGCACTCCTTTAATCGCATGTTGGTGAGACGATATACACTTTCTTGGGCAGATACTTCTCTATTATGCAAAAACACACTTCCTAACTTGTTAAGGGCCTGTTTTGCATCAACATTTTCCTTTGTTTTCACCTCATTCTGTGCATGTTTAAGTAGCAAACCCATTTCCTTTTCTGCTTTTGAGATATAGGAGATGATATATACTACACAGGCATATGCATCACATACAAACTGAATGTCTAAATTTGCATTCCAACAACGCAAGAGATCTTTGTTGTTTTGATTTACCCAAACATCATCAACATTTCGTTTAAGAACGACGCTAGTTTTTTTGGTAGTTAACTGCATAGCCTTTTCAAACACTGACTGATCGATACCCATGGAGCTAAAGAGAGCATCAACACTGTCAAAGGTTGCTTCTTCATTTGAAAGAGCGACTTTAACTTTCCTTATGATCTCTTTTGCTACTGTCGTTGGGTCAGTTGTTTTAACATCAGTTTGCTGCTGTGCTCCGTCAGAGTTATCCTGTTGCTCTTGCTGCTGCTGCTGCTCTGTTTTTGCTTTACACAGAAATGTTTTGTTGCTTGGAGGTCGCGGAAAATTAAACCTGCATGGTGTGCCCTTCGTTTTACAACTTTTAGAGTGTTTCTTGCTGTGCATTTGAACACTGGACACAACCTCATGCAGATCATCACTTTCAGGTGGGAGGTCACATGTTACATATTTATCAATAAAGTCTATGACCTCCTGATCTGTGTTCCTGCCAATCTTCGGTGCATTCTCCAACCAAAACAAGCAATGTGTGTGTGGAGATCCACGCTGCTGAAACTCAACACGATAAAAGTAGTCGATAATCTTACCGATTGGCTGAGCAGGAGACATGATCACGTCGTGTAGAAAAGAACGAAACCTATGGTCAAACATCCTTGCTGCCGTGACAGGATTATTGTTCAGTAAATTACATTTTTGGGACCAGTCCATCTCATCTACATTGCCTTCAACATTTTGCACTTCCATAAAAGTTTGCATCAATTCTGTCCAACGTAAATCTGCCGACGAAAAGGAACAGAACCAGGTAGGAATCCCAAGCTGCTTAACCATAGCAAACAAGTCTTTCTGGACTCGCTGCCAAAAGACAGGTGTTCCACGTATAGGTTTCAGAAATTTGTAGCCCATGTCACAACGTAGCACATTATTTACAAAGTCTGTACTAGCAAGCATTGAGGATGTAATCTGACTGCTCTCTCCTCCATGATGCCCTTTTCTTAATGCTAAAGAAACATTTGACAAAACTTGATTAATTTCTGATAAGTACTGCGCATAAAATATGTACTCTACATGACTGCCAAATCGACCATCAGCATTAAGAATTCTAGCATTTAGATAGCGACTCAATGTCGACTCGTGCGGTCTGGTGTCATGAAAAGTACCAGTTCCCTTTGGGAAGAGAGCAGGAAAACATTTAGCCTCATTGCTGACATCCGTAAGCAAACGTACAGGAGTGTTACCTTCTGCTGGGGCGACTGATAGAACACTGTCAAAATGGTGATCCAGTACTTCCTGTGCAACATCTACTGGCTGCATACATGTGTCCAAGTACATGCCATGCTGCTGCTGGTCATCAATGTGCTCGTCCTGTGTGTCGAAATCTTCAGGATCGTCCGTTTTATCATCATCATTTGTGTCTTTTTCAAGTGGATTTGTCCAATCAGTATTAATTTCCACATCTTTATACAATTTGTTATTCTGTTGTAAGCATTCTAGTGCACTATGAACTTTACTTGTGTTGACATATTGATATTCAAAATGTCCTTTGTAGGAGAGTTTCCTTTTTAATTTAACTCGAATCATTAAATCCTGATTTTCTAACCTCGGAAGCACATTAACAGCATTGGTGTTTGATGGAACACAGGTCACAGGACCGTGGACGCCATTTTGTCCTCCCTTGGGTAGAGCTACTAGCTTCATGAAGGGAATATGTGGCGCTATTAAATGCTGTTCTAAAGGGTTTAGTGTATTGAGCTCCTGTGGAATAGGATCTAATTGCAGATTATTAATTACACTTTGATCAGGTACTTTTCCACAAATTATTTTGCTGTTGCAGCCATCACAAATCCACAGTTTGCCAACATGTGTCAACTTTACAGTGCAGTCTGCAGTACATTTATCACTACATTGATGAAGATATGTTAAAGTTATGCATTTATCTGCTACTGCAGCTACTGCAGCTCCCTTCTTTTCATATCGTTCTTTATTACATTCAAGTACCTGATGTTGGAACAATTACAATAATCATCCTCATCTGGGAGGCAACAGCTCTTGGGCGATGTTCCCTCACAGTCTTCTAAATGAAGAGAAAGACAAAAAACATATTGAAAACATTTTCGGAAAATTACTCAGGTTGATTTGACAACATGTAACCAAACAAGTACAGTTAAAGTTTCATTAATGAATCACTGTATGTAGTAAAGATGACAAACCTCCTGCTCAACCACTCTCTTCTTGGCAGCACTAGGCCCATCAAGGTCAGCTGGTCTGATTGTCTGTAAATCCAGCTCAGTCACTGTACCAAAACAGATCGGCGATGGGATGGGAGAAGACTTGGCCACCAGCACAGCTCCATCCTCCTTGGAAAAATATATGAAAAAACACCATGAAACCTGTAGACCCCTTTCAGAACTCATGTATGCCAACAATGACTGATGAAATATTAAAAGAAGTCACAGATTAGTATTACTCTACTTCTGAAAAAAAAAAAAAGGTAATATTAAATATGTAAAGACGTACCTCTGGCTCAGTCATCTTCATCTGGGAGGTAACAGCTCTTGGGCGATGTTCCCTCACAGTCTTCTAAAACAACGAAAAGACAAAAAAACATTGAAATCATTTTTGGAGAATTATTCAGCTTAAACTATATGAAACAACACTGCTCGTGATTGATATCATTTATTGTGTAAAATCATCAATTACAGAACATCATATGTCACAAATTCAAATCAAGCAATTTACCTTCCGCTGTGCCACAGGTGGTGTGGAAACAGGAGCAGGAACATTTCCATCTCCCAACACATCCAGAAGTTCTCTGCTAAACCCCACAGGATTTAGCACGACAGAACATTCCTTCAGCACCACGTTCCCCTGACAAGAAAAGACGTTGATTTGACAACATGTTACCAAACAAGTACAGTTAAAGTTTTATCAATAAATCACTGCATGTAGAAAAGATGACAAACCTCCTGCTCAACCACTCTCTTTTTAGCAGCACTGGGCCTATCAAGGTCAGCTGGTCGGGTTCCATTCCGTCACTGTCACTGAGGTGAACCTGAGGAACACAATGATAAGATTGGTTGACAACTTTCTGATTGAAAACATGGGTCTGCTATTCACTTAATATATCAACAAAAAGGTCAATATGTCAAAACTTCTACTAAATAAATTTTACTTACACCATCATGGCACCACAGTTCTCGTTGGCACGTGGGGAAATGGGAATCGGTGTCCAAGTAGCGGATTCCTTGGAGAATAAATAAAATTATACATTTAGTTTAGACTCAAGTTGCAACTTTTTGTGACGTGTTCACAATGAATTCTACAAACATTTTTTACTCTGCTTAATTACACATCAGCCTTGACACAATTAAAGTACACATACGTATTTGCCAGTACATACCCATCCGTGCTGCAACACGATGGTACTCCTGGCTCAGAAGTTTCTGGTGGTCCATGGTCATGGTCAGGCGCCGCGGGAAATCGAGGACACACACCTGACAAATGTACATTATCATTTTACAGATCATGCAGCCGATGCATTAACACGAGACAGACTTTTATTTTGAAGAAGTTGGGTTGTTGTGAAACGTCAAGGTCTTCTGTCTTCAACACTGATCAACCAGTAATTTTTCACTTTCATGTATTTCCCACTTTCATCTTTTTAGTTTTTTAGTTTTTTAATATGAAACACTTTATTTTGAAGAAGTTGGCTTGTTGTGAAAAGTCAAGGTCTTCTGTCGTCAACACTGATCAACCAGTAATTTTTCACTTTCATGTATTTTCAACTTTCAACTTTCTAGTTTTATAATATGAAACACTTTATTTTGAAGAAGTTGGGTTGTTGTGAAAAGTCAAGGTCTTCTATCATTAATACTGATCAACCAGTAATTTTTTACTTTCATGTATTTTCAACTTTCAACTTTTCAGTCTTATAATATGAAACACTTTATTGTGAAGGAGTTGCATTGTTGTGAAAAGTCAAGGTCTTCTATCATTGACACTCATCAAACCGTAATTTTTCACTTTCATGTATTTTCCACTTTCATCTTTTTAGTTTTTTAATATGAAACACTTTATTTTGAAGGTGTTGCATTGTTGTGAAAAGTCAAGGTCTTCTATCATTAATACTGATCAACCAGTAATTTTTTACTTTCATGTATTTTCAACTTTCAACTTTTCAGTCTTATAAGATGAAACACTTTATTTTGAAGAAGTTGTGTAGTTGTGAAAAGTCAAGGTCTTCTATCATTAACACTGATCAACTAGCAATTTTCAACTTTCATGTATTTTCCCCTTTCATCGTTTTAGTTTTTTAATATGAAACACTTCATGTTGAAGAAGTTGGCTTGTTGTGAAAAGTCAAGGTCTTCTGTCACTAACACTGATCAGCCAGTAATTTTACGCTGAGATGTATTGTCCACTTTCATCTTTTTAGTTGTTTAATATGAAACACTTTATTTTGAAGGAGTTGCATTGTTGTTAAAAGTCAAGGTCTTCTATCATTGACACTCATCAAACAGTGATTTTTCACTTTCATGTATTTTCCACTTTCATCTTTTTAGTTTTTTAATATGAAACTTTATTTTGAAGAAGTTGGGTTGTTGTGAAAAGTCAAGGTCTTCTATCATTAACACTGATCAACTAGCAATTTTCAACTTTCATGTATTTTCCCCTTTCATCGTTTTAGTTTTTTAATATGAAACACTTCATGTTGAAGAAGTTGGCTTGTTGTGAAAAGTCAAGGTCTTCTGTCACTAACACTGATCAGCCAGTAATTTTACGCTGAGATGTATTGTCCACTTTCATCTTTTTAGTTGTTTAATATGAAACACTTTATTTTGAAGGAGTTGCATTGTTGTTAAAAGTCAAGGTCTTCTATCATTGACACTCATCAACCAGTGATTTTTCACTTTCATGTATTTTCCACTTTCATCTTTTTAGTTTTTTAATATGAAACACTTTATTTTGAAGGTGTTGCATTGTTGTGAAAAGTCAAGGTCTTCTATCATTAATACTGATCAACCAGTAATTTTTTACTTTCATGTATTTTCAACTTTCAACTTTTCAGTCTTATAAGATGAAACACTTTATTTTGAAGAAGTTGTGTAGTTGTGAAAAGTCAAGGTCTTCTATCATTAACACTGATCAACTAGCAATTTTCAACTTTCATGTATTTTCCCCTTTCATCGTTTTAGTTTTTTAATATGAAACACTTCATGTTGAAGAAGTTGGCTTGTTGTGAAAAGTCAAGGTCTTCTGTCACTAACACTGATCAGCCAGTAATTTTACGCTGAGATGTATTGTCCACTTTCATCTTTTTAGTTGTTTAATATGAAACACTTTATTTTGAAGGAGTTGCATTGTTGTTAAAAGTCAAGGTCTTCTATCATTGACACTCATCAAACAGTGATTTTTCACTTTCATGTATTTTCCACTTTCATCTTTTTAGTTTTTTAATATGAAACTTTATTTTGAAGAAGTTGGGTTGTTGTGAAAAGTCAAGGTCTTCTATCATTCACACTGATCAGCCAGTAATTTTACGCTGACATGTTTTGTCCACTTTCATCTTTTTAGTTTTTTAATATGAAACACTTTATTTTGAAGGAGTTGCATTGTTGTGAAAAGTCAAGGTCTTCTATCATTGACACTCATCAACCAGTAATTTTATGCTGACATGTATTGTCCACTTTCATCTTTTTAGTTTTTTAATATGAAACACTTTATTTTGAAGGCGTTGCATTGTTGTGAAAAGTCAAGGTCTTCTATCATTAATACTGATCAACCAGTAATTTTTTACTTTCATGTATTTTCAACTTTCAACTTTTCAGTCTTATAAGATGAAACACTTTATTTTGAAGAAGTTGGGTTGTTGTGAAAAGTCAAGGTCTTCTATCATTAACACTGATCAACTAGCAATTTTCAACTTTCATGTATTTTCCACTTTCATCTTTTTAGTTTTTTAGTATGAAACTTTATTTTGAAGGCGTTGCATTGTTGTGAAAAGTCAAGGTCTTCTATCATTAATACTGATCAACCAGTAATTTTTTACTTTCATGTATTTTCAACTTTCAACTTTTCAGTCTTATAAGATGAAACACTTTATTTTGAAGAAGTTGGGTGTGATGCGGATCCTTGTCTGTTGTTGAAATGATGGCACAGCCAAAGGTGATGATGATGTTGAGTTGGTTTATTTCACCAAACGTAATCCCAAAGTGCAGAAAAAAACAAGGAGCTCAAAAACTATTTACAATATTTACAGAAAAGAATAGGAAGGAAAAAGAAAATTCTTACAAAGATCACTGGCTTTCTGTCACCTCCACTGTAACAATGCAAAACCAACGCTTGCAGGCTCCCACTCTCTCTCAGTCAGAAGGAAGTCTGACTCTCCCACTCTCTCTCCAGGTGGAGATGGGCCTTTTAACACCACAGGCCCCTCCCCTCAGGTAATTAACAAGGGAATCACAGTTTTCTCCCACAAAACATAATAAATCCCCATAATAAACTCATGGTAATTTGTTCAGAAATACACAGAAACAAACAGTCGAACCACTGCATCTCAAAATAGGTCCGAAACAAAAATAAATTATTTTCATGCCGAACTTTGCACCTTTCAGTGACGTCATCATGACGTCACTTCCGGGTTTCCCCATCTGACGGCTATAAACAGGAAGTGAACTCGGCGCTCGGTTTGGCTGTGGGAGGACGTGAATGGGACATGAATACTGGTGAAAAAGTTTGCAGGGTGATAGATTATGGCAGGAGGATGATTTGGCAGCAGTCGAGTGTGCACCCACGACTACTGCGGTGAATAACAATGTCCAACTATGCGGGAAACGGAGCAGACAAACGGAGAAAAGACACAGGTGAGTGTAATGTGCGTTTTAATGAGCTCCAGCGCTGCGCCGCGGCCACCGTCAGAGTGACTCCGTCACATCATCCCCTTCCTCCCGGAGGTTGACAAAGTTTTGGCAACCTGGACAGATAATCTGCAACCAGGTTACTCCTTCCCGATCGGTGCCGTATCACAAACTTGAATGGCTGCAGTGAAAGGTACCAACGTGTCAGTCGACTGTTGTGGTCCTTCATCGAGTTGATCCAGGTGAGGGCCCGGTGATCCGTCTCCAGATCAAACTCCCTGCCAAGTAGGTAGTACCTCAGGCTCTCCAGGGCCCACTTTATTGCAAGTCCTTCCTTCTCCACAACCGAGTATCTGGACTCTCGGGGAAGTAACTTGCGGCTCAGGTACAGGACAGGCTGCTCAGCTCCTTGCTCCCCCTGGGCAAGGACAGCCCCAAGGCCCACTTCCGAGGCATCCACTTGCACCAGGAACCGGCGGTTGAAGTCTGGGCTGCGCAACACTGGAGAGGAACAGAGGGGCGTTTTCAGAGTGCTGAAAGCCGTTTCACACTCCTCGGTCCAGGTCACAGGATTCTTCTGATCCTTCGTGGTGAGTGCAGTGAGCGGTGCTGCAATTGTGGCGAATTGTGGGACAAACCGTCGATACCATCCAGCCAGGCCCAGGAAGGATCGCACCTCCTTCTTGGTTCGAGGACGAGGACACTTCTGGATAGCTTCCACCTTATCCACTTGAGGTCGTACCTCTCCTTTTCCCAGCTGATAGCCAAGGTACCGAGTCTCATGGCGGGCCCACGCACATTTGGCCACATTCAGGGTCAGCCCAGCCGCTTGTACCTTCTTCAGGACATGTCTTAGGTGTTGAATGTGCTCCTCCCATGTGCCACTGAAAATCACCACATCGTCGATGTAAGCTGCACTGAAAGCTTCGCAGCCCTGAAGCACTTTGTCCATCAGGCGCTGGAAGGTTGCTGGAGCTCCATGCAGTCCAAATGGCATCACCGTAAACTGGAACAGTCCTGCAGGTGTGCGAAAGGCTGTGTAGGGCCGACTGGAAGCCTCCAGTGGTACTTGCCAATAACCTTTGCACAGATCCAGAGTGGTGATGAATGAAGCTGAGCCAATCCGGTCCAGGAGGTCATCCACCCTGGGCATTGGGTATGCATCAAACTCCGAGATGGCATTGAGCTTGCGGAAGTCAATACAGATGCGCAGGGACCCATCCTTCTTGTAGACGATGACCACTGGGCTACACCACTCTGAAGTTGATGGCTCAATGACTCCAAGTGCCAGCATCGATTCCACCTCCTTCCTGAGCTGCGCCACAAGCTGTTGAGGGACACGGTACGGACATTGGCGAATGGGAGTGCGGTCCTTCAGCCTGATCACATGCTCGGTGAGGGTGGTTCTGCCAGGTTCTGTTTTGAAGAGTGCAGGCATCTCCTGGAACACCTTCAAAAGGTCAGCAGTCTGGTCGGCTGGAAGATGGGTCACAAGAGGTTCTGAGGCTTCGGTCACTACAGGAACACCGGGGTCCTCCTCTTCCTCTTCCACCTTCCTCACCAGCAATGCCGCATCCAGCATATCCCGCGGAACCTCCTTCCACTCCCTCAAGAGGTTCACGTGATAAATCTGCTTGGACTTCTTTTTGTGTGGTTGCTGCACCTCATAAGTGACCGGCCCCATCCGTCTGGTGATGGTATAAGGGCCCTGCCACTTGGCCAACAACTTGCTGCTAGAGGACGGAAGCAGAAGCAGGACTTTTTGGCCAGGCTGGAACTCTCTTTGTCTGGCCTGCTGAACATACCAGGTCTTCTGCTTCTTCTGGGCTTCTTTCAGGTTCTCCTTAGCTTCATCCCGGTACCTGGATAAGCGCTCCCTCATCTGCAGCACGTACTGGACAATACCCCGCTCGCTGGACCTGGGTTCTTCTGCAGTCCATGCTTTGTTCAACAAGTCCAATGGTCCTTGCCCATCCCAACCGTACAGGAGCTCGAAGGGTGAAAATCCAGTCGAAGCCTGTGGCACTTCTCGATACGCGAAGAGGAGAAAGGGCAGCCATCTGTCCCAGTCTCTTCCAGTGTCACTCACGAACTTCTGCAGCATCCTTTTCAGTGTCTGGTTGAACCGTTCTACCAGACCATCGGTTTGTGGATGATACGGTGTCGTTCGCAAGGCCGTGATCCCCAGCTGCTTGTGGAACATCTGCAACAGCCGAGAAGTGAAATTAGTTCCCTGATCCGTGAGGATTTCGTCTGGGATCCCGACTCTGGAGAAGAACTGAACCAAGGCACGGAGAACAGCAGGAGCAGTGATGGTGTGCAATGGGAAGGCCTCAGGGTACCGAGTGGCGTAGTCACAGACTACGAGGATGTACTGATGGCCTCGCCCGCTCTTGACCAACGGCCCAACAATGTCCATTGCTATCCTGCGGAATGGAGTGGTAATGACTGGGAGTGGATGAAGGAAAGCCCTGTCCGATTTGCGTGTTGGTGCAGTCTTTTGACATGTACACTCAAAAAATAAATTTGGACATTTTCATCAGTTTTATGTATTTCAATTACATGACAAATTTCCATGCAATTGAGTTAAGTAATTGTAACATAAACCACTAAATAGCCCCAATGTAATTATATTGAATAAAGCAGAGATGAAAACATTATGAGGATTTATGCAATTGAGGCTCATTGTATTTATCTAATTTACTCAAAATTGATTTATGAGTTTTCTTTAAATAAATTCTATTTACCTAAAACATGTTGATGCACCCATTACAGTTTCTTAAATTCAGTTCATTCAAATCACATTAAATTACATTAAACAAGTCACACATTTCCAATTTATACTCCTTTTATTGAAATGTAGGTATTAAAACCAACATTCAACTGCAAAGTGAGCCATCACAATAACAGAAGCAGTAAATTCAGACTTCTGTTTTCACTCAATATGTAGCCAGAAAAGTCTAAAGTGCTTATCTACATGAGAGAAAAACTGAGTTCCATTGTGCCGCTAGTTTTCAGGTTTTCCTTTTCATTCTTGAAAATAACAATATTACAAAAAAAAGAAAAAAAGAAAACAAGCTTCTACAAAACACCTGTTACATGACTCCTATGCTGTTATGAACATAACCCTGGGTAGAAGCAACCCAAAAAAAGTTATTTCCTAAATGTAATAAACCCTTAATATTAGCCACCTACTACACTCATTGACATCTTCATCTAAGCAACATTCACTCATGGAACTGTTTTTAAGAGTTTAAATTGGCTGCAGTCACATCTTTTCTTCAGCCCTAATTTGCAGTCAGCAATGTCCACACTTTGTAAAGTCATGCATTTTGTTCAAACATGTAAGTCAGTTATTTCAATACTTCGTGGACTCTTTGACGACTGTGCATTTTTGTGACCAAATAGCTGTCACTTTAAACAAATCATGCAGTTTAGCGTCTAACAATGAGAGCCAAAGAGCAGCAAAGCACCGAGTGAGCTTCTTCGTGTAACACTAATACAACTTTTATGTGTTATTTACAGTCCTGACAACAGGCTGGAGCAGCAGTCCGACATTTGCCGCTGTGTTAAGAGCCCCGCCCCCCTGTCAAACAGGAAATAATGAGTGGAAAATTTGTTTTGTCAGTCAGGACAGGAAAACGAGTTGAATTCTCTTTTTTTCGTTTTTGCCCAAAAACGAAAAAGCCAGAAAATGGCCCGTTTATTGGAATCTGATGATGTCAATTTAACAGAAAATCAAACTGACAAAAGATAACTTGTCCCTTCAGGATGGTGACATTGTTTTCTCCACCAGCACACCTCAAAGAGCAGTGTTCGATGCGGCTGTTATTATACAATATAGCCACTGTAATTAGAAGCTTGGCCGCTGTTGTATGTATTGCATGATATTTTACTCCAACAGTGGTAAAAAAAAATAAAAGAAATCACATTTATTACAGCCTCGGAGGGAGGAAGTGAATAAAACCTGTTGAAAGAGTGTCCGCCCGTATGCGACGCTCCTCAGAAAACAGCGAACGCACCCGTATACAAACAGGGATAATCTGATTGGTCAGAGCGAGCCGGCTTTCTATTGGCTGACAGCGTTGATACAAGAAAAATCCGAGAGCAGAGCAGAGATCCGAGAGCACAAGTTCCGTGAGAGCAAGAGGAGGAGTTTGAGTGTGAGCGCAGGAAATCTGCGCGAGCAGCATCGTAACCGAGCGCGAGGACACAGTTTGAGCACGACAGAGCAAATTTGAGCGCGAGAGCAGAGTTCTGAGAGACAATATCACGAAATCCGAGAATGAAATCGATAAATGCTGCTCTCAAATCAATTTAAAAGGCTCTTGAATTTTGATAGGGATTTCATTCCATAGGGGACCCAAAAGTCCCCGGACTGTGGTTATTAAAAAAAAAAGAATGATTTCAGACTTTTGGATGTTATATGTCGCTATAGCATAGCCTTAAGCATAACTGAAACATTTCACCTCCCAAAGACACACAGGCAGCTCACATGCAGTGTTTATGTTATTACAGTCCCGCCCCCTTCTTCGAAAAATCCCAAAATGGTCCGGCACCTCTGAACCACGGAGCAGAACCAGGCTCACGTGGACATGTGCCAGGAGCTGAAAGGCAGCTGGAGGACGATGGAGGCTGTTTGGGAAGATCCTCCCTGCTGTGGCTCCGGGAGGCGGTCAGGCTGAAGCGGCGGCGCTGTGGAAGAGGGGGACTGTTTTACGCACAGGGCTCTGCGCGTAAAACAGTTCCTGATGAAAAACGGCATGGCCCTGCTGCCCCATCCGCCGTATCCCCTCCATTTAGCCCCGTGCAACTTCTGTCTCTTCCCAGGAATGAACAAGGAACTGAAGGGGCGGAGATTTGATGACGTGGAAGAGGTGCAAAAAAAAAAAAATCAAAGAACGCTCTTAAAGGGACCATTACGCAGGAGCATGCTGACTGTATGGAGCAGTGGAAATCCCGGCTGCAGCGCTGTATTCATGCCGAAGGAGAGGACTTTGAAGGTGACAGTTTTAATCAAATGTGAAAATAAAAAAATAAAAAGTTATAACCACAGTCCGGCTTCTTTTGGGTCCCCACTCGTAGGTGATAGATAGATGACAAATACATGAATGACAGATGGTAGATAGATGACAGATGAATGATCGACGACAGATCAGAGGCAATTCTCATTAACACTACAAAATATTTTCCCCTCAAACACATTTCTGCACATTGACATATTTACTGACCTTGTATTCCTTGATGAGATCCTTGCTGTTCTCATTGAGGTAGACACACAGACATTTCAAAATGCAGTCTCGCTTGATGCCAATGTCGTCACTCTGCAAAAAAAAATTAAATAAAAAAGATAGCTTTCAGTGCTGATTATGATTAACTCATTTAAATTTTAACAAACCTCCAGAGCATGTACCTTAGCTGTCAATGCCAATATCTGGCGGATCTTGTGTCCTGCAACTCCACCCTTTCGACGAAAAACCTTCATCAGGTTCTCTGTATAGTTGTCCAGCTGGGAGATGAACCGTGATTCAAGGGGCATCACGTTAATCCGCATAAACTCTGCATTTATCTAAAAATAAAAATTGATAATCAGACATAGGATGCAGGGGTGTCAAACTCTAGTCCTTGAGGGCCGCAAACCTGCATGTTTTCCATGTCTCCCTGCTTCAACACAGCTGATTGCAATAAGGCTCGTTATCAGGCTTTCTGCTGAACTTAGTGATGAGATTCAGGTGTGATAAAGCAGGGAGACATGGAAAACATGCAGGTTTGCGGCCCTCGAGGACTGGAGTTTGACACCCCATGTGCTAATAGTTAATGGTAAGATGCAGTTGCTCTACTCACTAACTTACTTCATCAACTTCAAAAAGGGCTGGCCATCTGTTTCGGATTTCAGCAACCATTGGCATGTTTTCAACCACTTCTTGTCGTCTGTATGAAAAGGTAAGTTGCATTTTCTCCTTGATCACAGCCCCATTGTTCCTCTTCTTTACTTCGGTCAAAAGAGCAACCCGTTCCTTCTCAAGGCTGTCTCTGGTTTCTCCTTTGGGATAGCAAGGAAGGAAATTTACTTCTGCCTTCCTTGGCTTCTTTATGTTAGCAGCAGGCTTTCCTTGACCTTGACGTTTATTTTTCAGGGAGTTTACTGCAACTTCTGGGTGTCCATGTCGCCCAAGAATGGTGCGCAAGTTAGCCATCTTCACCTTCAGGTACTGCTTCCATCCCTCATGGCCTGTTTGGGATCCTTTCTCACGCAAACAGGGGTGGGCCATTGTAAGGGCCTTTGCAGCTTCTTCCAGTTGACCATCCTTGGGGTATGCAGTGTACTTGACAAGTTCTTCAGACATGCCTTCGAGGATATCAGACCTCAGCTTTGGGGAAGGTGAGAGAAGAGTTCCATTTTTTTTTAATTCTTCATTTGCCTTCTCCAGTTGTAGCTCTGCAGCACATGCAAAGCGAGGAACAACGAAGACTTCAGGCCAAGAACAGGACCTTCTTTCAGGAGAGGATATCTCAGAAGATGACATATCAGCAGATGACATCAGTATTGTACTGTTACTTCCTGATGAATCAAACGAAACAGCATCTTCATCTTGCGAGGAAGCTGAATGAATGATCATACCAGCTGCGGTCACTGGAACCGTAGGGCTGATGGCAGTCATGGGCAGAGTCATGTGAACACCAGAGGTTGTGGACTCAGTGGGAAGGTAAATTACCTTGAGTGTACTTCGGTCTTGAACCTCACTGGTTGATAACAGGTTGAAGTATTCATTCCCAAAGTCTTTGTCTTGGAACTGAAGCCTAAATGGCTCATCAAGTCCAAAAGCAGTCTTTATTTTGAGACAAAGTTCCTCCACAGACTCTGGAATTCCAGTGTCAAGGATCAGCTTTCTGGAGTCATGGTCCCCGCCAAGAAGGATTCTCAGGCAAATTCGACCAGCCATGTCCCACCAATCACTCTGAAGATGTGAGAGAAGACAGAATGGGAAAAACAGATTTACAGCTTTACACATTTAAATTTTGTTTCATAAAAAAGTTCAACAATACCATACTTTGTATGGGATCATTTCATGTCAACTTAGAGAATTTAGAGCTCAGATATTTGTTGCAAACTGCAGTTTTTTTCAATTTTAAAGGGATAGTTCGGGATTTTTGACATGAATCTGTATGGCATCCCTGTCAGCGGTGTTGTGCATTTACACAGACTTACCCCCTGACAGCGTCCAGTGAGCAGAGATCCTGTCCGGTATACGTCCAGAGGAAAGTTGTCCGGCAAGGTTGCTGGGTTCACCAGAATAAAGCCTTTTTCTTCTCAAACCAATATGTGTTCGAAAGAGTGATATATTTGCATCACAAAACCGTTGTCCACAAAAAAGTCAGACCTCGTAAACGCTTGGCACTATTTTCTCTCCCTTCATATCACTCCACGCTGTCTCCAGCTGGAGCTAACTTTACTAGCGGTAAACCGGCGCGGCTGCCCGCAGCTGGAGACAGCGTGGAGTGATATGAAGGGAGAGAAAGTAGTGCCAAGAGTTTACGAGGTCTGACTTTTTCGTCGACAACGGTTTTGTGATGTAAATATATCACTCTTTCGAGCACATATTGGTTTGAGAAGAAAAACGCTTTATTTTTGTGCCCCCAGCAAACTTGCCGGACTACTCTGGACGTAAACCGGACAGGATCTCCGCTCACTGGACGCTGTCAGGGGTCAGTCTGTGTGAATGCACAACACTGCTGACTGGGATGCCATACAGATTCATGTCAAAAATCCCAAACTATCCCTTCAAATACATTTTTCAACCCAGTCAAATGAGAAAAATCAGGTGATTATACACAAAGGAAATTAAAGAAAATAATTACGATAAAAGTACTGAAAAGATTTACAGGATTTTGCATGAATCCATTTAAAAAAAAAAAAATTCACTGGGATTTCCAACTCCAGTAGGCATGGAATTACCCTGATGTTATTTCTCCCATAAATACCCTTTAACCCAGGGGTGTCCAAAGTCGGTCCTGGAGGGCCGCAGCCCTGCATGTTTTCCATGTCTCCCTGCTTCAGCACAGCTGACTGCAATGAGGCTCGTTATCTGGCTTTCTGCTGGACTTGGCCATGAATCCTCATGAGATTCAGGTGTGCTGAAGCAGGGAGACACGGAAAACATGCAGGGCTGCGGCCCTCCAGGACCGACTTTGGGCACCCCTGCTTTAACCTCTTCCCTGTATTAAAAATGATAGAGTAGAAAGTTAAATGATCAAACCTGTGATGATTATGTGTCTTTTCAAGGTCACCATTCTCATGCCCCCAACCGTGTAGTCAGCAAGTGGATACGGATCACTCAACTGCTCGAGTGAAATCAGGACAACCTCTTTACTAGGTGATGTGGTCAGTTCAAATGCTCTAAAATGCTGCCTGTACCAGCCACACATCAGCCTGACAATAAAGTTCAGCTTGTCCTGAACGATGCACATTTGCTTAATTTCTGCAAATTCAGGGAGTCCTCCAGCAGATCCGTATGCAACAAGCATTCCGTTTCTGTAGTTAATACCTTGGAATGTCACATTTTTTGCAAGATGGACTTCAGTTACACCCTGGAAACCCTGCCTGAGGGTTGATGCCACCTCTTGATTGAGAATATCCACAGGAACAGTGGACACATGTACAACTTCCAAAGTGGATTTCTTGAGACTGGGAGAACTGATATGGTAAGCAATCATCTGCTGATGTTTGGATGCTAGGGTAAGTGCAATGTTTTTGAAACAATTTGTGTGCCGCGCAACTTGTTTAAAAAAACTGTGTTTGGCCTCAAATCTCATGGTCCATAGTGCTGGTAATGGACCAAAGAACTCTATCATTTGGGGGTAGTGTTCCAGGAAGTGATGTTTCGGCAAAAGCTTCACATCAGGGAAAAGTTCTAAAAATCTAGCTCGATGTTCAGAAATTTTGCAGTTTAGATATGCGACAGTCTCACTTGTTTGCACAGGAGCTACAACTAGTTCAACAATGTCTTTCAAGTCTAAGAGCACCTGCCACGCTGGCTCTCCTTCTGGTATCAGTCCTCCAATCATAAAGGGAAGCAGTCTCAGCAATGACCAATTTTCGTGTGCATTTCCCCCTATGGTTTTTTTAGAGGCATAAGTTGGTGGGATAGAATGTGGTCGGTTGGTTTTATCACCCCACTTGAAAGGAAAATTTTGTATCACTGTGTTTAGACTATCAAGACTGAAGTAACTCTTTGAGATCAATGACTTTAAGCACAGAGCGAGCTCAATGGGTATGATGCCCTCAAATAAGTCATGCACAAGGTCCGGAGGATAACCTCTGGTTACATGAAAATGAGCAAGGTGATTGGTAAGAACGCAGGCTCTTTTTACTCCGAAGCAGGTTGTTCCACTCTCCTGTGCAAATTTCACATGTGCATCATGTGTCTCTTCATTTCTAAGTTGAAAAGCACCTGACAGAGCGTCTTTTGAATTTATTTCTGATCTCTCACCTGTACAAAATCTGCAGAAGTAATGTCCTGAGAAGCTTTCAATGAATCCTGCAATCCCGTGAGCTCCGAGATTGTCTGCAATGACACATTGAACTGTACCTTTAACAAACCTTCCAAGCTTTGAGATAAATACACCTTGGTGTTCTAAAGTAGAAAGATCTTGCAAAAGAGGCTCTAAAACTTTCGCATAACCATATGTTTTTAAATAATTAGTCTTACACAGAGTTGCCAGATAGATAGAGGTCAGTGTGGAACAAGAACCTGGCGGCAAATTACTTAGAATCCAATAAACACCACACAACTTATGTCTCTTCCGTGATGTCCCAAGGGGGTTGCAAATTTCAAAGTCGTCAATGTACAAATATATAGTTATTTTCCAGTCCTCACCACTAAAGAAAGTGTTGTTTTTGAAGAATAGACCGTCTCTTGAGGACCTGTAGATGATCTTTTTAGACTCTATGACAGTGCTTTCATTAGTTCTGTGAAAGTCAGCGATCTCTTTTAATACCTCACTATTATTGACAACCTGTTGCAGAGACTGCAACAATGGAATATACTGAAAAGTATGATTTCTCCTCGAATCAAGTATAATTTCAACAGGCTCTATAACACAAAACTGTTTTTTGTAATACTGTTTGCGTTTAAATCCAGTGGCAAGTGGACCCTCTTTGCCGATAGCCTTCCCAAGTGGATGAGACTTGCTAAGTGCAACCGCAAGTTCTTTAACAACTGATGTGTCAATTTGGAGGTTGTGATTTTTCAAGATATCAGACAGAATATTCAAAGTGACTGGCACAGATGCTGAGCTTATCACAAAGTAGATCTCATCCAGTAATTCATCAATAGCTGTAGTGGAAACATGAAGAATATTTTCCAACTTTAGTAGAACAGCTGCAACTTTATGTTCTATGACTTTTGAAATGTCATCCACCACAAGACTGTCACCATCAACATTCAACAGTGTGTCATCTTCATCTACATCTGATGATGGGTATTCATCAACAGACTCATCTGACAACAGAGGCTGTGCAGTGGTAGTAACCACACCAGCTTTAAAATCTGTTAGACTGTAAGGCTTATGCTTTCTGTTCTTATGGGAATTGAACGTACTGTAAATATTGGTTTGAAATGTACATTTTTCAAAAAAACATTTAACTGTTTCATGCCTCCTTAGATGTTCATTAATATGAATAAAGTAATCCCTTTTGGATGAGATATTATTGCACGAACAATTTTGACAAGAAAATGTGATTAATTTGGATGCTTTCTGAGTTGTTTGTGAGGAATGGCTCCGATAAACATGATTCAGAAGTTTTTTCCACAAAGTGAAAGTACATGGGCAGTCTCTATACACACACACGGGTATCTGAAGTTGCGACCATGATGGCAATGTCTGAGTCGAAAATGTTTCAATAATTCATACCTACTTGATAACAATATGTCACACACCTTACACTGCCACATACACCTGCAGGCAGAAGAGAGAGAAAAATGCCACTTAAAGGAATACTCCACCCAAAAAACGATTTGGCCTCATTTTCTGCTCACCCTCATGCTGAGAAACACTCTGGAGCACCTTTTTGATGTTTCAAATGCAGCTGGAGATCTTGGGGGATTTTCGTTTTCCACAAACAGGGACCGACAGAGCCCAAAAGAAGAAACGGACCATAAAGTCCACAAAACGTGCCCATTTTCCTTCATACTGCTCGTCCACTGTAATCCAAGTGTCCTGAGCAGGTAACGTCCATAATTAATTCTTAACGAGGTCATTTAGTACATTTTAAGAGCCCAAACAGTGCTCTCTCGTACTTATCCAGTGCACGTCTGCGCGCGCACCCTGAACTACGGAAGTCGTGGCAGACCAAGCCAGACGCTTGCGTGCTTTCAGCAGGACACTGAAGTCAAAGCTTTGAAACAGTAGCCAATCACGTTTGTGATTGTCCACAGCTCGGTCACTCACAGCAGAATATAAACAGCGGAACTTCTTCTTCTACGCTTGCAATTTAGAAAAGTAGTCGCTGAAAGCACGCAAGCGTCTGGCTTGGTCTGCCGCGGCTTCCGTAGTTCAGTGTGCGTGCTCAGACATGCAATGGAGCTGTACGAGAGTGCCCTGTTTGGGCTCTTAAAATGTACTAAATGACCTTGTTAAGAATTAATTATGGACGTTACCGCTCAGGACACTTGGATTACAGCGGACGAGCAGTATGAAGGAAAATGGGCACGTTTTGTGGACTTTATGGACCGTTTTTTCTTTCGGGCTCTGTCGGTCCCTGTTTGTTGACAACGAAAATCCCCCAGAATCTCCAGCTACATTTGAAACATCAAAAAAGTGCTACAGAGTGTTTCTCAGCATGAGGGTGAGCAGAAAATGAGGCCAAATCGTTTTTTGGGTGGAGTATTTCTTTAAGCAGGAAAAGGTATATCCTATCAGCAGTTGTATTCTACTAGTTTGCTACTACTTGTCAAATAGATCAATAAAAACATTTCCTCTTGACCATATTCTAAGACAAATATTTGTACTGTGCTCCGTGATGTTTGTTCTATTTGTGCCCTAAAACCTAACATGGAAAAACAACCCTTGAAAATAACTACAAGAATTATTAAAATCATTAACATGACACTTACCAATGTAAAGAGGTTGCCTGGTGCTCAGAATTGTCACATTTCTTGAGAATGTGCCACTTTGTTGTTCAAGAACGTTGTGTATCTACAAGAGAAAATATTTGCATTAGAAATCAAACAAAATCAACTGACTAAAATGTGCATATCTATTGTCACAACCAAAACTACAAAAGCCATGGCTTAATGTTCTTGAGATGTACATAGCACTTTTGGGCCACAGACTTAAAGGCGCATGAAGTTGTTCAACTCCTTAATGTGCCTTTAATGCCGGGGGGGGGGGGGGGGGGGGGGGGTGGGCGCATCCAGCACCCCAGTACCCCAGTGACGGCTCCCAACGCAGCATGCAGACACCGCTCTGCACCTCCCCCGCCCCTCCGTCTGACATGCATGCAGCAGGAACTGTGCCACTCCGCGCTGCTCCGCTTAGTGAGCAACAACTGAGCAGTAATGAGGATGAATCTTCCAGAAAGTAAGAAAAGACTGGCTTCTAGCACTGCCACAACTCCAGCACAGACCCCACCAGGCAAAAGAAACTTAAACCCTACTTGAGCGCTACTAAAAGAGCGAGGAGTTCCCCTCTTCTGTGCACATGGACACAAGCCACAGACACGTGGCGTGCAGGGGCTGTTGTTTCGCATACAACGTGCAAACTCCCTAATGCGCCTTTAACAAAGCCGAGAGATTATACAGTGTGGACCCTAGGCCTGCAATTTAAGATGCTCAACACCTCTGGCTGCCTCACCTACTTAAATTACGGTAGATGGCTTTTCATCAACATCATCATTGCGTTTATATCCTTAAATCGACTGCATCTTGCGCCCCCCTCCCCCTCCCCTGGTAAGTGACAAGAACACTAAACGTTAACTACACTAAATCAATTACTGACAATAACTAAAACAATGATAATGAGCTAAAGGTAAAGAAAATAAAACTCTTACCAGCTTCAAGTATGATAATGGTGCCGACGAAGGCGGACGGCTGTGCTGGTGAAAGTGCCGCGTTTTGAAGAGGAAGTCGTTCTTCTTCTTTGGTCTTACCTGCAGACCACAACACGACGGTACAAACACTGCCCCCTACTGACCGAACCATGATGTAAACGGATCTCATTTGTTTTATGCGTTTCATTTGAATTAACTTTAAATTTAAAACAATCGTGTATTTTGTATGAATTTATTACAAATAAAAGTGTGAAATAAGTGTAATTGGGTAAAATTAAGTAAATTTGTTCTTCTAATACCTATGACAGTGAAAAATCATTTTTTTGAGTGTAGGGCATGTAGCGCAGTATGTGTGAATGTCGTTATACATGCCGGGCCAGTAAAAACGAGAACTCACACGCAAATAAGTCTTATGGCGCCCAAAATGCCCCGCCCATGGGAGTGTGTGTGCGAGGTGCATAACCAACTGTCGGCAAGATGCAGGGACAACCATTCGTTTCTGATCATTGGTACAGACATGCAACACGTCACCCACCATAAGGAACTGCTCTTTACCCGTGACATTGGCATTTGCATTTTCTTTAGTACCGATCTTTTGAAAACAGGGTTTTAAAGTTACATCCTGCCTCTGTAACTCTGCAATATTTTCAGGTACCTTCCACAAGTCACCCACATTTAGACTCTCGGCATCCTGTTTGCTCAACCCCAGTTGTTTCTCAAATTGCCTTTGACGCCTTGATTTTCGAAAACCTTTGGTGCCCCCTTCAAACACACTGTCGTCCAAGTCTGGCAGAGGTTCTATACCCATCTTAGCTTGTGACCGAGTCACCACAGGGCATGTAACCTTATCAGCCACATCAATCTCATTCACCTCACCAATATCACATTCTGTTTTCTTTAAAAGATTCAGAAGTACAGGGAAGTCGGTACCAAGCACAAGGTCAACAGGCAAGTTCTCCACCACAGCAACAGTCAGCAGATAAGATTGTTCATCAATTATCAGAGTAACTTCAGCTGTCGGGTACGCGTGTGTATCACCATGGACACAGACAATGTCAGTTTTCAGATGATAATCCACACAGTTCACAGGAACCAAGCTCCTCCTCACCAGTGAGGCAAAGCTACCACTGTCCAGCAGTGCTGTCACCTGCTGGCCATTCAGAGTCACAGTTCGCAGTGTCTGCTCCTTCAGACCGTTGTTAGAGCAGAGTTCACTCTCCGAACGAGGTGCATAGCAGGCACCAGTGAGCTTGCCCCTCCGTACAGGACACACAGAGGCTTTATGTCCCGGTTGCTGGCAATAATAGCAAACAAGAGGCTTACCTAATGCTGGCTGGTTCGTAGGTGAGCTGAGGTTACCTCGTGCATCAGGGCCAGTCTCTCTGCTGTGCCGAGCTGGTGCAGAATGTTGAGGAGGTCGCGGCGCCGAACTGGTGTGGCGCGGTGGTGCTGCTCGACAAGCATTCTGGTACTGAAGCGCCAGCTTTGCTGCAGTCAGGCCATCCTCAGGTTCATGCTCCCGGACCCAGGTGCGGACATCAGCAGGCAGGACCCGGAGAAGCTGCTCCAAGATAACGAGCTCCCCGATTTGCTCCTTGGTGAGCTGGTCTGGTCGGATCCATCGTCTGTACAGTCCTCTCAGCCGGTGATACGTCTCTGTGGGAGTCTCTCCAGATGGTACGATGGTGGACCGGAACCGCTGCCGGTATGTTTCCGGGGAAATGTCAAATTTGGCCAACAGAGCTGCTTTTAGCTCCCAGTAGCAGTGCGCCTCATCCTCGTCCATCGCTGCATATGCTTCGAGTGCCTTCCCAGACAGCAGTGGCACAAGGCGGCATGCCCACTCAGTCTCCGGCCATCTCCATGTCCTGGCGATGCGTTCGAAGCGCAGCAGATAATTTTCAATGTCCTCCCCCATCTGATACGGTGGGATCTTCGGCTCCATGGTGTATAGTCTTTGATCCGGAGGTGGCTGCAACTGCAGTACACTCGAGTCTCCACCATGCTGCAGCTGGTCCACAGTGGCGGTCTCTCCTGCAGGTTGCTTCATGGGCAGCGTCATTCGCGGGCTGACTGAATCAAAGAGCTCCTCCCCAAGTGCATCGCTGCCAACAGGACTGCCTGGCTGGAGCGAGATGCGGAGGTTGCGAATCTCCTCCTGGAGACCCTCCTCTCTCCTCTGCTGCTCTGTCAGGAAAGTTCTCATTAGGCCAAGGAGCTCCCCCATCGGTTCCTGTGCTCCTGCAGCAGCTCCAGGCTTCTCACTGTCATCGCAGACAGCCATCTCTTCCTCCTCATGTTTCCTCTGTTGGGATCGACGTTTCTTTCGGCTTGCCATCCCACCACTGCCACCATATGTGATGCGGATCCTCGTCTGTTGTTGAAATGATGGCACAGCCGAGGGTGCTGATGATGTTGAGATTGTTTATTTCACCCAACGTAATCCCAAAGTGCAGAACAAAACAAGGAGCTCAAAAACTATTTACAATATTTACAAAAAGAATAGGAAGGAAAAAGAAAATTCTTACAAAGATCACTGGCTTTCTGTCACCTCCACTGTAACAATGCAAAACCAACACTGGCAGGCTCCCACTCTCTCTCTCAGTCAGAGGGAAGTCTGACTCTCACTCTCTCCACAGGTGGAGATGGGCCTTTTAACACCACAGGCCCCTCCCCTCAGGTAATTAACAAGGGAATCACAGTTTTCTCCCACAAAACATAATAAATCCCCATAATAAATTCATGGTAATTTGTTCAGAAATACACAGAAACAAACAGTCGAACCACTGCATCTCAAAATAGGTCCGAAACAAAAATACATTATTTTCATGCCGAACTTTGCACCTTTCAGTGACGGTTTTCCCCATCTGACGGCTATAAACAGGAAGTGAACTCGGCGCTCGGTTTGGCTGTGGGAGGACGTGAATGGGACATGAATACTGGTGAAAAAGTTTGCAGGGTGATAGATTATGGCAGGAGGATGATTTGGCAGCGGTCGAGTGTGCACCCACGACTACTGCGGTGAATAACAATGTCCAACTATGCGGGAAACGGAGCAGACAAACGGAGAAAAGACACAGGTGAGTGTAATGTGCGTTTTAATGAGCTCCAGCGCTGCACCGCGGCCACCGTCAGAGTGACTCCGTCACACACTGTTTAGTGTACTCCACAAACCTTGTGTGTTGTTTTTATTATTTTCTACCTTTTTACAAAAGTATTCATTTTTACAAGTTCTCATGATATTAGTTTATTTTAATATGTTTTATACTTCTTTTCAGCTTCAATAGTTCTGTGTTTTATAAATTCTCGATAAAGGGTATTCTTTTTTTTACAGGCATTTTGTAGGCCTTTTGTCATCCACGGTCGTCCTGCATAATTTTTATTTTTTATTTATTTGACATTGTGTTACTGGACAGTATTTATCATATATTTTAAATACATGTAAGAATGTTTCATATGATTTGTTAACATCATCCTCATCATATACAGTTTTCCAGTCTTGCTTTACTAACTTGTTTCTGAAAATATTTGTTTTCTCTGTTCTAATTCTTCTATACATAATAGTTCTCTCGTTTTTGTTGTTCTTGTTTTTACACTCATAAACTGCAAAAATGGGTAAATGGTTGCTAATATCATTGATTAATAGCCCACTTTTTATATTGTTATCCATTACATTTGTAAATATATTATCTATTAAGGTGGCACAATGTGTGGTTATCCTACTCGGCCTTGTTATGAAGGGAAATAGCCCGATGCTTTACATGGTATCGATAAATTCATCTGTGCTTTTGTTGTGCTTTGGATTTAGCAGATCTATGTTAAAGTCTCCACAAATAAACACCCTTTTCTGATGTAAGGTGGTAAATAATCCTTCCATACATATTGGATCCTGGTGTTCTATATATGCAACGAAGAATGAGGTTTTTCTCTTTTCCCATACAAATTTCAATAGTAAGACACTCCAACACATATATCTAAGAACTAAATAAAAAATAGGTTTCCAGAGTCCTCTCTTTCCTTGGTTGAAACTAATCACTCTCTGGCTTCTGTACAAATGCTAATTTGATGGCTTGGCCTGCCACCATTTCAAGGTGACTCCATTAGCGTCTAGCAGAGAACTGGGAGATCAAACAGTTGTGAAATGCAGCTCCTCATTTTGGACAGTTTCTGCACTGAGCTGCTTGGTGGATGTCTCCTCTCTCTGAGTGCTTTCACCCTTCATCAAAATTAAAGTGTTGTAGCTCAAAAGGAAGCTTAACTTCTGGCCTTTGTAGCAACAGTAATCTTATAGTTCTGCCACAATCCATGTGACCACAATGCCCAATTTAGTGTGGGCTATTTTTTGGAGCAGCTGAGCTCAGACAGCCTGAAATCCTGTGTATTGAACGCCTGTTTTTACGAGCTAGCTGGTGCGAATCCTTCAGTGTCACACATCAATGTAAACCTCAAACTGTGCCCTTTCCAAAGAGACCACACTTGTTCATATCCAACACTGTGGCAGCTGACAAGAGCTAAGTGAATGGGTCATAACATAGGTCCCAGTTCTCCTCAGTGTAGATGTTTCAGCAAAAGTGCAGAAGATTCCCCAACTTGGGGAAAATTGATCACAGGTCAGTGGACGTTGAGGCCCTGCAGCTGGAAAATTCTCTACTTCAGAGAATCAGTCAGTATGATTATATATCCAAGAACTAAATAAAAAATAGGCTTCCTGTTTTCCTCTCTTTCCTTGGGGGAGGTCAGCACTGTCTCAGTTCAGTAAATGCTAATCTGATGGCTTGGGTGAGGCAGCTAACTCTGCTGCTTATTATGGCCACTTTCTGCTTGTTTCAGCCACAATGTAACTCCCTGCTAATCTTTCATTCTCTGAGTTTATTTCTACATGTTTGGACTGGATATTCCATTTGCTCATATTGCTGTTTAAACCCTAACCCACAGATAAAACAATATAAGCCACCTTCTTTACTTTAAACTGTCAGTCTCTCTCTGAGAAGCAGAGTCTCAGGACTTGATTGAGTAAAATCTGATTATGTAAGAGAGAGTTACAAATGAAACTGTATTTCCATTGAGCTGATCCATTTTTCCCATTTGGGGGAATTCTCTGTATATGTGTGGAAAATTCCCCACTTCAGAGAATCATTCATCTCAACAGGTTTCCTGTTTCCCCCTCTTTCCTTGGGGGAGGTTTCTGCTCTCCGGCTTCTGTACAAATGCTAATTGGATGCCCTGGGCTGCAGCAGTATAAAGCTGAGCCCCAGATGCATCGTCTCATTTCACTTCTTACAGTGAGAGACATCCAGACCTTCTGTGATTTTTCCTGCTGAGAAGAGTTTTATTCTCCTTTCTGATTTTCATCATGCCTCCAAAACGGTAAGAACAAACTTCTTTCTCCTTGTTCTGGGTAAAAAGGTTACCCTCACCAGTCCTACCTTGGTTACATATATTTGCTCTGGATTTTCCATTTGCTGATATTCCTAACCCTATATTAATATTGTATTTGCAGTGTTCCCAACCGCCACTACCTCCTGTGCCCGGTCTGCAACAAGAGCCAGGACTGCCTCTGTGCATCTGGAGCGGACCTGCATGAAGCAGACCAGCAAGGACGAAAGGGTTAAAGTGGTGGAAAAGGCCAAAGAAGAGGCGAGTGTGCTCCTGAGGTCTGGCCGCGTTTATAGCTACCAGCTCCTCCAGGACATTATGGGCTCCAAAGACCCCCTCAACAGGTATGTGTAAAAAACCATTAGATTAATCAATGTTTTCTTCTATCAATGAATGAACAGTGCTAACTGTTTGTTTTTAATTTTAAAGGCTGATTGAGGAGCTGCAAAAGAGGAAGACTGTGGTCACCAATGTGCCATCCCAGCTCCCTGATGTACCTTCCACTCAGCCTGACCCCCCTAATGTACAGGCTTCCACTGCCACAGGCCAGCCTGACTCCCCTGAAGAGGCGAGTGATGAGAGCAGTGGGGAGACTTTTCAGTGGTGAGAGCTCATTCACCTCAACGAACTTCTGGTGTTCACATTTCTTTGCATATGTGTGTGAGAATAGCGTGATCTTTATTGTAACGGTAGTGAATTTTTCTAATTGCAGCAATCCAAACCCGGAGTGGAAGACAACAAGAGGGCACGGATGACTGAGCTGGGGCTGTACGAGAAACATTCCCACGACCATCCTCTGTTAAGAGTTTGCTGGACGCCTGGAAGAGGACCTCAGCATTGAGAATTTCAAGCAAGAGGTGAGCAATTCCATCAAATGTTGAATGATACATTTGTTTCAGTATAGCCATGACTGCAAAGGCATTTGCTGTGAATGTGTAACATTTGCGTTTTTGCGTGGGGACAGGGCTCTGTATAAGCAGGCCAGAAACACTGAACAAGGAGATGACAGCAGCTAAGAGGAGCTACTCTGAAAGGCTGAAGACCCAGTTTTCAGCAACGACCCTGCTTCAGTGTGGAGAGGCCTGCGAGACATCACCAACCACCAGAGACCCTCCCCCCGTGCTGCAGCAAACAAAGTCCTGGCCAACGACCTTAACGACTTCTACTGTAGGTTTAAGAGGGACAGCTCCACACCTCTTACCCTTCCAAGCCCACCTCTCACCCGGTCCACAACAACCTCCACCACACCTCTACCTGCACTTCAACCTGGCCCCCCGCCTCCTCAGAGTGTATGAAGAGGCGCTCAGCCGGCTGTTTCAGAGACAGAAGGTCAGAAAAGCACCGGGCCCAGATGGAGTGTCCCCCTCCTGTCTTAAAGCCTGCTGACCAGCTCGCTCCAGGCTTCTCCAGGAACTTCAATCGCTCCCTGGAGCTGTGTGAAGTTCCATCCATCTTCAAGCGCTCCACCGTCATTCCAGCCGCCAAGAAATCCTCCATCACAGGACTGAACGACGAGCCGGTGGCTCTAACGTCTGTGGTCATGAAGTCCTTTGAAAGACGTAGTGCTGAACCACCTGAGGACTAGAACAGGACCCCGGCTGGACTCCCTGCAGTTTGCCTCCTGGGCAAACAGGTCGGTGGACGATGCTGTCAGTTTGGGGCTGCACTACATCCTGCAGCATCTTGGCAGCTCTGGGAACTATGCAAGGATCCTGTTTGTAGACTTCAGCTCAGCATTCAGTACCATTCTACAATTTTACAATTTCGTTTAGTAGACGCCTTTGTCCAAAGCGACGTCCAACACAAGCAAGAATACAGACTTAAGAAAAAAAACATTAGTAAATGCTTCAATTGCTTGAAGTGCGATTGGTCAAGGGAGTTGCCATCAAGTTGCAGATGAGGAGCCACTACTCCCCCCCTTTTTGTGTGTGTGTGTGTGTGTGTGTGTGTGTGTGTGTGTGTGTCAACTTAGTCAGTGGTACATAAGTGCTGGTTTTAGAACACCTGACCTATTCTTCCCCAAACATGTGGTCGGATTAAGTCCCTAGGTGTTCTCTGAACAATTGAGTCTTCAATTGTCTCTTGAAAGTAGAAAGAGACTCGGCAGAACGCACAGAGTTGGGAAGTTCGTTCCACCATTTGGGAACAGCAGAGGAGAAGAGTCTGGCTGGAGGTTTAGAGCCGAGCTGGGCTGGAAGCTCCAGACGTCTCTCACATGCAGAGCGAAGAGGGCGTGAAGGAGAGTAGACCTGGATCAGAGAGTCCAGGTTGGCTGGAGCCGTTCTTGTAAGCGTTTTGTAAGCCAGGAGGAGAGATTTGAATTTGATCCTGGCTGCAATTGGAAGCCAATGAAGGGAGATGAACAGAGGAGTGACATGAGCTCTTTTGTGCTGGTTGAAGACCAGACCTGCTGCATTCTGGGTCCTCTGTAGAGGTTTGACTGGACCTGCAGGGAGACCCGCCAGAAGAGAGTTGCAGTTGTCAATGCATGATATCACGAGAGCCTGAACCAGAAGCTGTGTGGCCTGTTGGGTCAGGAAGGGTCTGATCTTCCTGATGTTGTAGAGGGCATAACGACAAGACCGAGAAACTGAGGCCATGTGAACCTTAAAGGTGTAATACAACATTTTGATTTCCGGGTGGATCACCTAAATAATTGGTGGGTCTGTTTGTCAATCATTCTGATGAGCTGCTTTCGTAAGGCGGTTCTACGTGCTTGCGCCCAATCAGCTTCTCCCTTTTGTGCATTCAGAGTGTTTATGTAGCCGGTGAGCTTCTGAGCTCGTACTTACCGATGGCGAGTCTGACATAATGAAACTGTAGCTGTTTCGGAAAAAAAAAGCTTTATTTATGAGCGAGGCGGATCGCAGAAACTGTACAGAGCCGTGCACGGCGGAGAAGAGGAGATCGCGCTCGTACACTTCCGCGTTTTCTGGGAGAAGCAGGAGAGCCGGGCGGATGGTCTGGCGCATGGCGTTGTTCAAAAAGTGAGTAACAGACGTGGGGCTTCGTCTTTTCGAGAAAATGTTGTATTCCACCTTTAAAGGTCAGCAGGTCATCAATCATGACACCCAGGTTTCTGGTTGAGTTAGTGGCACAAGTAGGCTGGAGTGAAGTTGGACACTGACCTGAGGCTGGACAGATGGACAAGCTGGAACGACCATGAGTTCAGTCTTGGACAGATTTAGCTCCTTTGGTTCCTTCATCCAGGTGGAGAGATCAGCCAGACCTGCTGATATCTGAGCTGAGACTGTGGTGTTGTCAGGTGGAAAAGAGAGGAAGAGCTGAGTGTCGTCAGCATACAGTGGTAGGAGAAGCCATGGGAGCGAATCACTGCACCAAGTGAGGTGGTGTACAGAGAGAAGAGTAAGGGGCCAAGCACCGACCCCTGAGGGACCCCTGTTGATAGGCCATGTGACCTTGACACCTCCCCTCGCCATGACACTCTGAAAGATCTGCCTGTGAGGTAGGACTTGAACCACAACAGGACGGAACCTGAGATACCAAGGTCAGAGAGTGAGGAGAGGAGGATTTGATGGTTCACGGTGTCAAAGGCAGCAGACAAGTCCAGCAGCAGGAGGACAGAGGACTGACCAGCAGCAGGAGGACAGAGGACTGACCAGCAGCAGGAGGACAGAGGACTGACCAGCAGCAGGAGGACAGAGGACTGTCCAGCAGCAGGAGGACAGAGGACTGACCAGCAGCAGGAGGACAGAGGACGGACCAGCAGCAGGAGGACAGAGGACTGGCCAGCAGCAGGAGGACAGAGGACTGTCCAGCAGCAGGAGGACAGAGGACTGACCAGCAGCAGGAGGACAGAGGACTGACCAGCAGCAGGAGGACAGAGGACTGTCCAGCAGCAGCAGGAGGACAGAGGACGGACCAGCAGCAGGAGGACAGAGGACGGACCAGCAGCTCTTGCCAGCTGCAGAGATTCTGTGACTGACAGGAGAGCAGTCTCGGTGGAGAGGTCTCATCTGAAGCCTGACTGAAAAGGGTCCAGCAGGTTGTTGTTCCGCAGGTGTTCAGAGACTTGGTTAAATACTGAGCCTCCAGTGTTTGACAGGAATGGTAGAAGTGAGACTGGCCTGTAGTTTTCAACCTGGGCTGGGTTGAGATGAGGCTTTTTTAGTAGTGGGGGACGCGGGCTTGTTTAACAGTAACAGGAAAAATGCCGGTTTCCAGGGAGGAATTGACAATGTGCGTGACTGCAGGTTTGATTATGGACCAGATGGACTGCAGAATGCTGGTGGGTATTGGATCCAGAGGACATGTTGTCGGTTTTGAGCTCAGAAGTCTGGAGACCTCATCCTCACTCAGAGAAGCAAACGAGCAGAGAGAAGGAGCAGAGGTGGGTTTGAGCTGACTGGGCTGGTCAGGCTCAGAGAACTGGTTGCTGATTGCAGCCTCCTTTTCAGTGAAAAAGGAGGCGAACATATCAGGAGTCAGCTCAGTGGACGGCTGAGCAGCTGGAGGAGGAAGCAGGGAGTTGAACGCCATAAACATTTTTCTGGAATCAGAAGCTGCACAGATCCTGTTCTGATAAAAAGCTTTCTTTGCGGACTGCAAGCGGGAGGTAAAGGAAGCAAGTTTCTGTTTGTATGAGGACAAATCAGCGGCTCGTGGGATTTAGGCCACTTTCTTTCTGCTGCCCTGAGTCCAGCTCTTTGTTCTCTCAGAACTTCTGAGAGCCATGGACTTGGGTGTTTTTTCTTGGCTGGTTTCGACACCCGGGGGCAGAGTTTGTCCAAAGAGGACCAGAGAGGAACGGAGTGTTTCTGTAGCCTCATTAACAGGAAGTGATGAGAAGTGAGAGTGGTCCAGCAGGACGGAGCTGAGCTGCTGTGAGGGACTTCAGGGTTCTGGAAGGAGACCATCTGTGTCGGTGTCTGCAGTGGCAGAAAGACAGCCACAAATTTTACCAAGAAATGGTCGGACAGGTGTAGTGGAGTAACGGTCACCTCTGCTATGGAGCAGTTACGAGTCAGCACCAAGTAGAGGATTTTGCCAGCTCTGTGGGGGGGAGGAGGCGGAGCCAGTACAAGTGCAAAAGAAGCCATCAGTGCCAAAAAGTCCTGTGCCTGGGGTTTGTCAACGTGAATGTTCATGTCTCCATGACAACCAGTGGTGTGCCATCATCAGGGATGTCAGAGAGTAACAAGTCCCTTTCAGAGACAAAGCCATCCAGATTACCCCCTGGTGGGCGGTACACAACCAGAATATATGCTTTGATGGGAGTAGTGACCATTAAAGCATGATATTCAAACGTTGTGTTGTTGTTCGACGGGCGCAGTGAGGAGAAGGACCAGTTGTCCGGAATCAGAACCCAGCACCGTCTCCTCGGCCAGCAGAGCGAGGGGTGTGGCTTAACGTAGCACCGCCTCCTCGGCCAGTAGAGCGAGGGGTGTGGCTTAACGTAGCACCGCCTCCTCGGCCAGCAGAGCGAGGGGTGTGGCTTAACGGAGCACCGCCTCCTCAGCCAGTAGAGCGAGGGGTGTGGCTTAACGTAGCACCGCCTCCTCAGCCAGCAGAGCGAGGGGTGTGGCTTAACGTAGCACCGCCTCCTCGGCCAGCAGAGCGAGGGGTGTGGCTTAACGTAGCACCGCCTCCTCAGCCAGTAGAGTGAGGGGTGTGGCTTAGCGCAGCGGACGCAGAGAGTGCAGCTGAGTTTTCTGGGCGGATCCATGTCTCAGTCAGGGCTCGGACCTAAATGTCTGAGATCCTGTCCACACGGAGCCAAGCTCAGACAAATCCGCACAAATATTTATACTAAGTCACCCATCGTCCACACGGAGCCAGCGTCACAGGGCTCTGAAAACGACAAAGTTTGAAGCCGGGTCCCAGAGTGGAAAAATCTGAAGACGCGCCTGAGACGTCTCCGCTGTTACGCCTTTGCCGCACATATTTGAGACGATTGCGTCATCGCCCCGCTTCTACAACAGGACGCATGCGCGGAAGTCTGACAGAACCACAACAATGGCGCTTCAAAATGTCTTTTAAATATCTGTGCAAAATAATAATTGTACCTTGTCATCCGTCCACACAACACTTTCCTTTACTTTCGCTCTGGAGGTCGCCGTCTTTGCGTTTGTTTGCAGTATAACGTGAATACAACGCATTTTTATATGCATGCGCACTACCCAACTATTACTGCACTGCAGCGCCGCCAGTGGACGTGGTCATGTATTACAGCGTTTACATGCGTCTTCAGTTCATTAATGTGGATGCTTTTTTTGCGGACTCCATCTTTATGCAATTCATTTTGTAAAATATGACCGTTTTGGCTCCGTGTGGACAGGGCCAGAGAGTTTCATCAGAGAACTGATGAATTCTGTCTTATTAACTGCGGACTGACAGTTCCAGAGACCGAAGGTGACTGAGTGTGGGCTGGACCACTTCCAGAGAGAGCCGACAGGTTGTGTGGATTGCGTTTGCGGAGGACTACGCATCTTTTCCGGTTGCCGACGATGACTGGGATACGTAAGAAACACATTGTGTGTTACTGTGACAGACCGACCTCAGTGAAGCCGGTGTCCTTGCTCGGTGGACTCGTGCAGGCAGACTCGCAGGTCTTCACACTCTGTGGTCTGACACTGTGGCTGACGCCAAAGCGCAGTCTGTGCTGTGAAGTACCTCACGGAGTCACAGCCGTTTCCAACTTGATTGATCGCGCCCGGCTGACCCGCCCCTCTCTGATGTCACTGGAGCCACACAATAGAGGGTGTGACCCGCGTCAACGACCTCTCTACAGGGCAGACAGAAACCGAAACTGCAGTGCAAGCACCTAACCACCCTCAAACACAACAACAACATTACGGACGTCCTCTCCTCCAAACTCTCCCATCTCAACGTGTCTCCCTCCATCTGTCGGTAGATCACCAGCTTCCTGACAGACAGGAGACAGCAGGTGAGGCTGGGAGACATCACCTCTTCGACCCGGACTGTCAGCACTGGCGCCCCCCAGGGGTGTGTCCTGTCCCCACTGCTCTTCTCCCTCTACACTAACGACTGCACCTCCAAGCACCCAGCTGTCAAACTCCTGAAGTTTGCAGATGACGCCACAGTCGTCGGCCTGATCCGGGACGGGGATGAGTCTGCACACAGGCAGGAGGTGGAGCGGTTGGTGTTCTGGTGCAGCTGGAACAACCTGGAGCTGAACACGCTCAAAACCGTGGAGATGACAGTGGACTTCAGGAGACAGCCCTCATCGCTGCCCCCCCTCACCAACAATAACAGCCCTGTCTCAACTGTCGAGTCCTTCAAGTTCCTGGGAACCACCATCTGGCAGGAGCTGAGGTGGGAGACGAACATCCACTGCATCCTGAAAAGGGCTGAACGATATGGGGAAAATATTGAATTGCGATATTTCCCCCCAATATTGCGATTGCGATATAGAATGTGATATTTAATTTAAACTATCTTTTAAAGAAATAATTGTTTCAATGTTTAAACATTTCTTTGTGATTATTCCCTCCAATATTGCAATTGCAATTAAATATGTGATTATTTTAATAAGCCAGAACAAGTTAGAAGAATTCAGTGTTATGATAGTCCACTTTCGATATGAACTAATTCAAACTGAAGTTCAGAAATTTAAAATATGATGTAGTTCAGTTTATATATATATATATATATTAGTTCAGCTGTTTCTCTGCTCTTTTCGTTTTCTTCTTCATGCTTTGCAATGTGTGACGTGGAGTGACTCTGTAGTGGCTGGTGTTGCCAGGTTGGGAGGTTTTCTCGCTACATATTTACAGCTGTTGAGCCGGGTTTTTTGTCTGCAGCTCTCTTGTACAAAGTTAGATTGTGAGAGCGCCATTCACAAATGCCACAATGGAAACTACAACACAGTCCAGTGGGCCAGCAACTATATGAATGCGTTCATGAACGATCCTTGAATGAACGCGTTCAGTCACATGCTACTAGTATAACCCTGTGATGTCGCGATGGTAGCTTAGCATGCTCTGCACAACACCCAACGCTGCACAGCAACTTCTTCTGGGAAACGAAAGTAATTCCTCAGTACCAACATGTTGTTCCTCCAGATTTAAGTCTCAGTTTTGTCAGGTTGTGACTGTTCCATCAGGCCAGAAGCCTTTGTGCAACAGGTTAAAAGTTGATGGAGCCGAGTTCTCCACCCGCTCACTCACTTTATGTGACCCCCTTGAAATTGCGCACCTTGCGATTCATATATTGCGTTTTATTATATCGTGATAATGATTGCAAATGCAATATATCGTGTAGCCCTAATCCTGAAAAAGGCCCAGCAGCGGATGTTCTTCCTTCGTCTGCTGAAGAGACACGGCCTGCCACAGGAGATGCTCGCCCAGTTCTACACTGCTGTCCTCCAGTCGTTCCTGTGCAGCTCCATCACCGTGTGGTTTGGAGCAGCCACAGCAGGACAGACAGAGACTGCAGCACACAGTGAGGACTGTGGAGAGAATCACTGGAGCCCCCCTGCCCTCCATACAGGATCTGTACTCCTCCAGAACCAGTAAGAGGGCAAGGAACATCATCAGAGACCCCACGCACTCTGGACATAAGCTGTCCTCCCTCCCCCCCTCTGGCAGGCACTACAGAGCCCTGCGCACAAAAACCTCAAGATTCAAAAACAGTTTTTTTTCCCCACTGCCATATCCCTGTAAATAGCTGATCTGTTGCACCGACTTGCACTGCTGACCGATAGCACAATTGTACAGGAAGCTTTTAGTTTATCCTTAGTACAGTATGTGTAGTGAAGTTAGTTTGTCGAGTAAGGTTTGTTTAGTAAAGTTCAGTCTTGTATGTTTAGTTAAGTTAAAGGGGCACAGCACAGTTTTAAATATTAAATTATCAGTTATTCACACCCACACACGTTTGTACCTTTGCCTGATGGGCAGCAAGAGCTATTTCTGCAAGATCGCAGTCGCTCCTGTTTCCCTGTGCAGGGCACTGAAGGCACAGCAATATGAGTGATTCGGGTACGAATCGCTCTGAGCTTGACGTAATGCGCCTCCCGCTGGCCTGGTAATCCTTAGTTTCGATTTGTCCGCCATTACTCCGCCAGACGCTTAGCAGCAACAACTGAGCAGTACTGAGGATGGAGCTTCCAGAAAGTAAGAAAAGACCGGCTTCTAGCACTGCCACAGCTCCAGCACAGACCCACCAGGTAAAAGAAACTTACATTTTACTCGAGCGCTGCTAAAAGAGCGAGGAAGGAGTTCCCCTCTTCTGTGCACGTACATGGGCACAAGCCACAGACACGAGCTTTTCACTAAGCTACAGTTACGCCTAAGGCCTGCAGGGGTCAGTGTTTCGCATAAAACTGTGCTCCTTTAAGGATGTACATACACATACTCGCACTTATTTTTCTTCTCCACTACTTAAGTGTATATAGAGAGTTCTATTGTTTTTACTGTAGTTCTTATGACGTGATATTACCTGCCGGAAACAAATTCCTTGTATGTCTTGAACGTACTTGGCGAATAAAGACGATTGTGATTCTGATCGTTTCACGTGGCACGCTTCCTCTTTTTCAGTGATCCTGCTGAACCCTCCCTCATGTTTGTGCGGGAACGGGAGAAGACAGGAATACCTGAGGAAGCTTTCTGACGCCACACTGAGCAAACAAACCCAGCTCAACTATTTGAAGACCTTGAAGAGGTTTGTAACATTCATTTTTCTCCATGTGAATCAAAATCCTTTTATCATTAAGCACACGTGGCCCAGTAGTTGTTCTATGTGTTTTTACTTTGTTGAGCAGATTCCTGAACCACCGTATCACGAATACGGACATGTATAGAACCGACGCAGGTCTCCACAACGAGGCCAAGCAATACACAGATTTCATCGGTTCTTTGCAAAAGCAACTTTCGAAGGGCGTCAACAAGGAAGCAGTTCCAAAGCGGTATGTGCAATATCTTTTGAAAACTCTTTTCCTGACACGTGCACCGTGCAAAAGCTTTTGCAGTTTGAGTAATTTTATTTTGTCCTTTCACAGTGACAGAATCATTCATGGGGACATGACAACCACCCCACATGACTGCACAGAGGTGCTGAGGGTGGCCAAGAAAGACTTTTTGGCCGTTCTCGGCAAGATCTACGATGCTGACCAATCCTATGGCTGCCAGCTGCAGACCTCTGAGTGCCTCATTGTATTGTACTACCTCGAAGCAATTGTGGTTCTGAAGCACCTGCAGAGGCCCGGGGTGGTGGAGCACATGACAGTGAGTGTTGTCCTTTGATTTTTTCATGTATGAATTTTTCCTGTGAACACAACAATGAGAGCATCAATGAATGGAATGGCATGTGTGTGTTTTACGCAGATTGAGGAGTGGAAAAACAGAACAAAGCTGGATAAGGGCTTTGTTGCCATCTCTGTAAAAGAACACAAGACCGCCACACAGCAGGTGGCAGGCTTTGTTCTCTCCGCAGAAGAGGAGGCCCTAAGTTGACGTTTTTTTTTTTCCAAGATTACTCTCTCTGTAAAAATCCAGAAATAGAATCTGACGTCTGGACCTTTTTTCTCCACGCAGTGGTTCAACAAGTACTTTGAATGTGTGAGGGAACAGAGGTTCCGGGGTAGCCCAGAGGCTGAGAAAATACAAGAAGACCCCCAGGAGCGGTTCTTCCTGTCAACATCGGGCAGCCAAATTTACAACCGCTCCAACGATTTGGCCAGGCTGAACAAAAAGTAAGTACATCTTTATGATGGGATAAGCTGCTACTTGTCATCCAAGTTCAGTAACCTAATAGGAGAAGGGATGACAGATGTCATTTACAATTTACTCTTCACTCTCATTTTAGATGCAATCTCACACCGGTGACGAGCCAAGTGGGAGGCGGGTGTTTGAAACTCCGGCCAAGTCCATGCCTGATGTGGACAAAGCAGTGATAGCAGACTACCTGAACCACAGCACGGTCACAGTGGAGAAACACCACCGCATGAAGGACGGTCGCTACCTGATGAGGTTCCTTGAGCTCCTCGACAACTTGAGACGGTAAGCAGATCATTTGTTACAAAAACAGTGTGCACACACAGTGGACTTCATCTAGCATATCAGTCTGGACACTGACCTATTTTTATTTTTATTCGGCAGGCATGGTACCAGTGAAGAAGGTCCATCCAAAGTCCCGGAACCCAAAGATGGACTTTGAGGACGAATGGAACACCTTCAGCAGAGGGCATCCAGTCACAGTGGATGGGAAGGTTCCCTCCCTCGCACACCGGGCCGCTGTGTCAGAAGACAGCCAGAGGAAGCTCTTTGAGCGCTGGCTGAAAGTCCAGATGAAGCTTCGCATACAGCACGCTGTCAGTCAGTATATTATCTGAACCTTTGCAGAATTCTGAATATTAACCTGGACAGAAGTATTCTGTCCCTGTCTTTGCAGATTTCTGAATGGCCAGAACTAACTTTGGATGTTTTTATTCTCCCCACAGAAAGCAGAGTGGCCAAATGGATCAGCGAGCAGGGGTGGAAGGGGAACATCCCATCTGTGTCAAAGATCCTTGAGGCATGGAAGCCCACAGGTGACCTCCAGGACATTCCCACCTCTGTGGCTATCCGGAAGCTCGCAAGCACCCAGCAGTGTAAGGGGCTAGCGATCGAGGACGTCAATGACAAAGGAAAAGGAGTACTGACCACTGGCAGCTTCAAAGCAGGCGAAGTACTCTGCGATTACCACGGGGAGGTGGTCACCGCTGAACAAGGACTGAAAATTCATAAAAGCACCCAAGAAAAGGAGACGGGCTTCATGTTCTTCTACACAAAGGCCACTGGCGAGAAACTGTGCATTGACGCACATTTAGACAAGTGCTGCTGCCACCCAGACAGACCGACCTTCGGCAGACTAAACAACCATTCCCGAAAGAATCTCAACGTTAGGCCTCGTTGCTTCCGCCTCCAGTTTGAGAGTGGAGAAAGGGACATGCTGTTATTCATTGCCATAAGGGACATAAAAGCAGGAGAGGAACTCCTGTTTCACTATGGAGTGAACAGAAAACAATTCTGTGGAGAAGGACTAGACCTGGACTGACTGGATTAAGCTCTCTGCCCTTCTCTTGCCCCTCTCTGTTTTAAAAACAGGAAGCCTATTTTTTATTTAGTTCTTGGATATATAATCATATTGACTGATTCTCTGAAGTGGAGAATTTTCCAGCTGCAGGGCCTCGACGTCCACTGACCTGTGATCAATTTTCCCCAAGTCGAGGAATCTTCTGCACTTTTGCTGAAACATCTACACTTAAGTGAATGGGTCATAACATAGGTCCCAGTTCTCCAAGCTCTTGTCAGCTGCCACAGTGTTGGATATGAAGAAGTGTGGTCTCTTTGGAAAGGGCACAGTTTGAGGTTTACACTGATGTGTGACACTGAAGGATTTGCCTAGAAAACACTTACTTACCCATCTGGATTCATTTCGGCTCGGGTTAAAACGATCTCCGTGTTGACCGTTGCCGGCTCTTTGCCTTTGGTTTCAGACGACCTACGCAAGGCCCCCCCCCCCAAAGACCCAAAGACCCGATACAGATTTTTCGGTTACATGGCGGCCTATCTGTCTTCAATTTACGGACACAGGACCGGCGTCCTGACCAAAATAAAGGTTTGTGATTTAAAAAACGCAATTGGATCAGACGAGACGGGCTACCTGATTAACGTGAGTTTAGACGGCGACGTCGGTATTTCTTTCCCCATTCGCCAAAGTGAAGCGTGATGCCGTGCGGGCAAAGTCCATTGACGGTCTCGCCTGCCCGTTGTCCGTCTCCTCTGTCTTTTGCAGTCGATGGACCACAACCCATCCGCAAATACGGCCTGGCCCAGATATACCTGGACAAAGAAAAGTACGGCTGGTTTAAAGAGGGGCTGCAGCTGCGGCGGAGGATCATCACGCTGAACAATTATTTCTTCAGCTGCCTGGCCAGGGGGAGGCCAAGGACATGGTCCGGTACGTCTGCCTGGGCCTCCCGGGAACCCCCAACCTGCTGGACATCTGGTCAACCGTCGACACCTACGTGAGTGCCACGCTCGTCTGACCATTCATTTCCCGGGAGGGACTCGACTCGAGGCCATCCTCCTCGCGTTGCATTTCTTAACTTGTTCATGTCTGATTCACCGAACTTTGAAACCAACGACCCGGAGGTCTGGAGCAGTGTGTCGCACTTCATGTGCCACAGTCTACAGACACAGGAAAGATTTTACGCATTGCACAAGGTGCTATATGACGAAGATATGTCAGCTGTTCATCTGCTTGTCGGTGGCGCAGGGCGACCCCCCCCCAGCCCGGGCCCTCTGCCTCACAAACGCTGTCGGCTCCGGCGACCCGCCCGTCGGGCCCTCCTGCCCGGAAACAGCCCCAGAAGAGGAAATGTCGGGAGCCCGCAGAGGAGGCCAGCCCCGCCGCTTCCCCGTCGGAGGAGGCGGAGGAGGAGGAGTAGCAGCATGAAGAAGAGGTGAAGGTAAGTCAAAAAATGATCTCAACCCATGTGGACAGTATCGTAATTACTAATGTGTGTCCTTGTTCTCATTTCCTAAACAGACGCCAAAAAAGAGGAGGATCTCTGTCACCCAGAGGCTGGCGCAGAAGGTCAAGGTTGGGTTCTCCCCGTCCAAACCCAAGGTGTCCCCGTCCAAGCTCGGGGTCCAGAAACCCAGGCCACACCGGAACCTCCGTCCATCGGTGCTACTCAAGGACTTCCGTAAACAGAAGAACTGAGCCCGCTGGATAAACTCTAAAATACTGTAAATAGTCAATTGTTCAGAGTTTTATACCTTTTGTTAAATCATTTTGTGCATGTTCTAATGCACCTTAAAAACAACAAAAAAAAAAAGCCAAAAAAAAAAACCAAAAAAAAAACCTCCACATGGGCACTGCCTTGGCATGGCGTGGGGGCTTACAGCCTGTGAGATACTCTTGCATTTGGATAACACCAACATGCAAGAAGATCGCACAGGCTAACCAAAGTGCCCCTAAGTTTTCATTAACCAAAGATTTTAAAATTTGGGATTCTTTGATTCCCACTTTATTGGTTGACAGCTGGATGATGTCAGTCCCAGGGCCGGAGCTCCATGCAGTACTTCAGTTTAGGGTACTTCAGACATAGAGAAATTCACCCAAAGAGAAGCCAGGACTTAATGTCAGTTCCAGTGCTGTAGCTCCATGACAGACTTCAGTTCTGGGCACTTCCTGTATGTGTGAAGTAGGGCTGTCACGATATCAAATTTTCTCTTCACGATTATCATGGGCAAAAAGTATCACGATAACGATATCACGATATCAGCAAAAATTTAACTAATAATGGTACAAACATTCAGATTCATCTTTCATTGTATTTTTGTTTGTTTCCTCTCTTTTCCCAGATGAATTACATTCAGAATACCTGTCAAATGAAGTGTTGAAACAATATGAGAACAGTAACTGTACAGCTGCATACCAAAAGTGTAGTTACACTCCACTAATTAAAACCTGATGAACTGATTTACAGAGGATCCACAGCAGAGGCCTAATTTACGTCGGGTTGGTGGGTTATCAAAACCCACGGGCCCTGTTGGGGTGAAATCCTGTACCACCACTAGGGATGGGTACCTTTCACATCTGAATCGATACGATACCGATACTCGGTACCTGCGAATCGATACCGGTACTTTTCGGTACCTGTTTTCGATACTTTTTTTTTTTTTTGGGGGGGGGGGGGGGGGTATGCATTTGGTAATTAAAGTTATTTTGTATATTTAAAAAAATAGTCAAAACTTCAGAATTTAAAACATTTATGCTTCAATAACATCAACTGAAATAACTCCAACATAGAACTTGAGAAAAATGTGTGTGGGGATAAAGTAAATAATTTAAATAAATAACAATAATAACTAGAAAAAATTTGCAGTTCCTGAAGAAACTGCAAGTGTGAATGCTGAGCTGAAAATGCTAAACTGTAATGCAGAAGAAGTTCAAGAAGAAAGGTTGAAAAGGAAGTTGAAAAAGTTTTGAAAATAATTGAAAAAGGTTGAAAAAGTTTGACAAAGTTTGAAAACACTGCAAAGATTTGAAAATAATTGAAAGAGTTGGAAAACGCTGCAAAAAGTTGAAAAACATTGAAAAAGGTTGAAAACACTGCAAAAAGTTGAAAAAAAACCTGAAAAAGTTTGAAAACGCTGCAAAAACTTGAAAAACGTTGAAAAAGGTTCAAAAGTTTGAAAACACTGCAAAAATGTTGAAAAAGGTTGAAAACGCTGCAAAAAGTTGAAAAAACTTGAAAAAGTTTGACAACACTGCAAAAAGTTGAAAACAGTTGAATAAGGTTGAAAAATGTTGAAAACGCTGCAAAAAGTTGAAAAATGTTGAGAAAGGTTGAAAACGCTGCAAAAAGTTGAAAACACTTGAATAAGGTTGAAAAATGTTGAAAACACTGCAAAAAGTTGAAAAAAGTTGAAAACGCTGCAAAAAGTTGAAAACACTTGAATCAGGTTGAATAATGTTAAAAACACTGCAAAAAGTTGAAACATGTTGAAAAAGGTTGAAAACGCTGCAAAAAGTTGGAATATTTTGAAAAAGTTTCAAAACGCTGCAAAAAGCAGAAAAAAGTTGAAAAAGGTTGACAAAGTTTGAAAACACTGCAAAAAGTTGAAAGAAGTTGAACAAGGTTGAAAAGGTTCAAAAAGTGTAAAAAAGTTGGAAAAGTTGAAAAAAGTTGAAAAAGGTTAAAAAAGCGGAAAAAAGTTGAAAAAGTTTGAAAAAGTTGAAAAAAGGTGAAAAAACTTGAAAAAGTTTGAAAAACTTAAAAAAAAGTCAAAAGCTGAAAATTTTTAAAATACCTTTAAAGTTGAAAAAGTGGAACAGAGCAGTAAACAGCAGTGGAGTCAGTGTCAGAGTAACAGAGGATCAATAGAGCTCCAGTCTTAATGGAAAAATCCAGACTAATCAAGCAGCAGCAGCACAACAGGTGTGTCTGTTGCAATGGAGACCAGCTGCACAGCAGCCATGACAGTGAATCAGCAGTTCTTATGGAGTGCGCATGGTTGAGAAAATGTCATTCCTCGAGAACCCAGAGGTGAAATTGAAAAAGATTTTCACACAGTCAGATTCAGAAGTCTTTCATGAATTTAATGGTGCAGGAATCATGTCTGTAGGATCATCCATTCAGCCACGGCGATGGTGCGAACATGAGTGAAGTTTTGGATTTGAGCGAGAAAATCTCTCCAAAATGCATTGGAGCGGACGGGAGAAAATTCTGCACTCTCCTCAAACAAATGCAGCTGGAGAGAGAACCATTTGAGATAGAGACAAAGTGACTCAATTGTACGGGTCATAACAAAATTGCCTACGTTTTGAGGGGTTATTGTGCAGATTGAGACAGAAATGTGGCCGTACGGACGAGAAAAGAATTTTTTTTTTGGTCAAAATCGAGAGCTTCCCCCACTCTAACTTCCACTCTCCCACTCTAGCTTCTCCAATACACACCCATTGTAAACTCCGAATATGGCTGAAATTCTCTCCGTACTTGAAAGCTCACAGTTTAAATTTGGTAAAAGATCTGGACATGATATAACATACCTGAATAGAGGACAAAAATGCCTACATTTTGCAAGTAAAATGACTTGTCTACATCAAAGTATGACAAAGTTGTAAGGGGTCAAAGTTGAAGGAGTTCAAAGGTCAATTGAAGGGTTTTCCCATCCACTTCCATGTTAAAAATAATTTTAAAAAGTTGAAATATTTCAAAAAGTTGAACAAAGTTGAACAAGTTTAAAAAGGTTGAAGAAAGGGTTTAAAAAATTGAATATTTTAAAAGTTGAATGGTGAAAATCGGTTAAGATTTGAAGAAGTTATCAGGTTCCAAAGTTTGAAAAAAGATCCATCTGTTAACATGGGGAAAAAAGTTGCACAAAAGTTGAAATATTTCAAAAAGTTTAAAAGATATTAAAAAGCCAGAACATAGCCGGAATGTCCTTAAGAAGCTGCACATTTTGATATCTGAATGGTTCAAGTCGGACAAAATTTGTAGGAGGAGAAGCGTGCCAAAAAACGGCAGAAGAAGTCAGAAGAGGAATGTAATCGTGTGAATGCCTTCAGCATTCACACAAATAACATAATAAGAATAGACTCAAAATAAATAGCTGTAAGAAATGTTTCACATTTGCACCTGCTGCCCATACAGTAACAAACAACTTTCAAAACTAGAAAAAATTTGCAGTTCCTGAAGAAACTGCAAGTGTGAATGCTGAGCTGAAAATGTTAAACTGTAATGCAGAAAAAGCTCAATAAGCAAAGTTGAAAAACCCTGAAATAAAGTATAAAAAGTTTGAAAAAATATGAAAACACTGCAAAAAGTGGAAAAAGGTTGAAAAAGGTTGACAACGTTTGAAAATGCTGCAAAAAGTTGAAAAAGGTTGAAAAATATTGAAAACACTGCAAGAAGTTGAATAAGGTTAAAAAAGTCTGAAAACACTGCAAAAAGTTGAAAAATGTTGAAAAATGTTGAAAACACTGCAAAAAGTTGGAAAAGGTTGAAAAAGTTTGAAAACACTGTAAAAAGTTGAAAAAGGTTGAAAAAGTTTGAAAACACTGTAAAAAGTTGAAAAAGGTTGAAAAAGGTTGAAAACACTGTAAAATGTTTAAAAAGGTTGAAAAAGTTTGAAAACACTGCAAAAAGTTGAAAAAGGTTGAAAAAGGTTGAAAAGGGTTGAAAAAGGTTGAAAAAGGTAGAAGAAGTAGGAGAGTCAGTGTCAGAGTAACAGAGGATCAATAGAGCTCCAGTCTTAATGGAAAAATCCAGACTAATCAAGCAGCAGCAGCACAACAGGTGTGTCTGTTGCTATGGAGACCAGCTGCACAGCAGCCATGACAGTGAATCAGCACTTTTTAATGGAGTGCGCATGGTTGAAAAAATGGCGTTTCTCGGGGACCGAGATGTGAAATTGAAAATGATTTTCACACAGTCAGATTCAGAAGCCTTTCATGAATGTAATGGTGCAGGAATCATGTCTGTAGGATCATCCATTCAGCCACGGCGATTGTGCGAACACGAGTGAAGTTTTGGATTCAGGGGTCTCGAAAAAGCATTGGAGCGGATGGGAGAAAATTCTGCGCTCTCCTCAAATAAATGCCTCTGGAGAGAGAACCGTTTGAGATAGAGACAAAGTGACTCAATTGTACGGGTCACAAGAAAAATTCCTACGTTTTAAGGGGTTATTGTGCAGATTGAGCCAGAAATGTGGCCGTACGGACGAGAAAATAAATTTTTTTTTGGTTAAAATTCAGAGCTTCCCCCACTCTAAATTCGAATCTCCCACTCTAGCTTTTCCAATACACACCCATTGTAAACTCCAAAAACGGCTGAAATTCTCTCTGTACTTTAAGGCCCACAGTTTAAATTTGGTAAAAGATCTTGAGATGATACTACATACCTGAATAAAGGACAAAAATGCCTACGTTTTAAAAGTAAAATGACTTGTCTATGTGAAAGTATGACAAAGTAGTAAGGTTTCAAAGTTGAAGGAGTTGAAAGGTCAGTTGAAGGGTTTTCCCATCCACTTCAATGTTAAAAATAATTTTAAAAAGTTGAAATATTTCAAAAAGTTGAACAAAGTTGAAAAAGTTTAAAAAGATTGAAGAAAGGGTTTAAAAAGGTTGAAGAAAGGGTTTAAAAAGTTGAATATTTTAAAAGTTGAATCGTTAAAATCGGTTAAGATTTGAAAAAGTTATAAGGTTTCAAAGTTTGAAAAAATCTCCATCCGTTAACATGGGGCAAAAAGTTGCACAAAAGTTGAAATATTTCAAAAAGTTTAAGAGATATCAAAAAGTTAGAACATAGCCGGAAAGTCCTTAAAAAGCTGCACAATTTGATATCTGAATGGTTCAAATCGGACAAAATTTGTAGGAGGAGAAGCGTGCCAAAAAACGGGGGAAGAATACAGAAGAATAATAATAAAGACTTGGAATGTAAAGGTGTGAATGCCTTCAGCATTCACACAATTTGCAGTTCCTGAAGAAACTGCAAGTGTGAATGCTGAGCTGAAAATGCTAAACTGTAATGCAGAAGAAGTTCAAGAAGAAAGGTTGAAAAGGAAGTTGAAAAATTTTGACAAAGCTTGAAAACACTGCAAAGAGTTGAAAAAGGTTGATAAAGGTTGAAAACCGTTGAAAACACTGCAAAAAGTTAAAAAACCTTGAAAAAGGTGAAAACGCTGCAAAAAGTTGAAAAAGGTTGAAAAGACTGCAAAAAGTTGAAAAAGTTTTAAAAAAGGTTGGAAACACTCTAAAAAGTTGAAAAAGGTTGAAAACACTTCAAAAAGTTGAAAAACACTGTAAAAAGTTGAGAAAAGTTGAAAACGCTGCAAAAAGTTGAAAATCGTTGAAAAAGTTCAAAAACGCTGCAAAAACTTGAAAAAAGTGGAAAAAGTTTGAAAACGCTGCAAAAAGTTGAAAATCGTTGAAAAAGTTGAAAAACGCTGCAAAAACTTGAAAAAAGTTGAAAAAGTTTGAAAACGCTGCAAAAAGTTGAAAATTGTTGAAAAAGTTTGAAAACACTACAAAAAGTTGAAAATCGTTGAAAAAGTTCCAAAATGCTGCAAAAACTTGAAAAAAGTTGAAAAAGTTTGAAAACGCTGCAAAAAGTTGAAAATCGTTGAAAAAGTTGAAAAACGCTGCAAAAACTTGTAAAAAGTTGAAAAAGTTTGAAAACGCTGCAAAAAGTTGAAAATTGTTGAAAAAGTTTGAAAACACTACAAAAAGTTGAAAATCGAAAAAGTTCAAAAACGCAGCAAAAACTTGAAAAAAGTTGAAAAAGTTTGAAAACGCTGCAAAAACTTGAAAAAAGTTGAAAAAGTTTGAAAACGCTGCAAAAAGTTGAAAAAGGTTGAAAAAGTTTGAAAACGTTGCAAAAAGTTGGAAAAACTTTAAGAAAGTTGAAGAAACAGCAGAGGCAGTGTCAGAGTAACAGAGGATCAATAGAGCTCCAGTCTGAATGGAAAAGTCCAGACTCATCAAGCAGCAGCCAGCACAACAGGTGTGTCTGTTGCTGTGGAGACCAGCTGCACAGCAGCCATGACAGTGAACCAGCAGTTCTTATGGAGTGCGCATGGTTGAGAAAATGTCATTCCTCGAGGACCCAGAGGTGACATTGAAAAAGATTTGTTCACAATCAGATTCAGAAGTCTTTCATGAATGTAATGGTGCAGGAATCATGTCTGTAGGATCATCCATTCAGCCACCGCGATGTTGCGAACATGAGCGAAGTTTTGGATTTGAGTGAGAAAATCTCTCTCCAAAATGCATTGGAGCGGATGGGAGAAAATCCTGCGCTCTCCTCACAGAAATGCAGCTGGAGAGAGAACCGTTTGAGATAGAGACAAAGTGACTCAATTGTACGGGTCACAAGAAAAGTGGCTACGTTTAGAGAGGTAATTGTGTAGATTGAGCCAGAAATGTGGCCAGGGGGACGAGAAAAGAATTATTTTTTTGGTTTAAATCCAGACCCTCCCGCACTCTAAATTCCTTTCTCCCACTCTTGCTTTTCCAATACACACCCATTGTAAACTCCAAAAACGGCTGAAATGCTCTCCGTACTTGAAGGCTCACAGTTTGAATTTGGTAAAAGATATGGACATGATATAACATACCTAAATAGGGGACAAAAATGCCTACATTTTGCAAGTAAAATGACGTGTCTACGTCAAAGTATGACAAAGTTGTAAGGGGTCAAAGTTGAAGGAGTTCAAAGGTCCGTTGAAGGGTTTTCCCATTGACTTCAATGTTAAAAATAATTTTAAAAAGTTGAAATATTTCAAAAAGTTGAACAAAGTTGAAAAAGTCAGAATAATAATAATAAAGAAACAGGAAAATAAACGTGTGAATGCCTCAGGCATTCACACAATAATAATAATAAAGAAACAGGAAAATAAACGTGTGAATGCCTCAGGCATTCACACAATAATAAAGCTTAGGAATGTAATAGTGTGAATGCCTTCAGCATTCACACAATAATAATAAAGACTTGGAATGTAAAGGTGTGAATGCCTTCAGCATTCACACAATAACTGTAGAAAATGTTTCACATTAGCAGCACCAGGCACCTCTACAGTAAACAAACACTGAAAGGTATACTGGAGGATCAGAATTGTATGGTTCCAACTCGTGATTGGGCAGTCATAACGCCAATCAAAAGCCACGTGGGACCGCTTTTGCGTGATGACCTATCATGTCGAGTCGCCGCCTCGATGCGCGCTCTTGTTTCGAGCTGCGCATGCGCAGAGCATTGTTTAGGACGTGACATGCAGCGGGAGCGACCATCGCAGAAGCAGAAGCCGCAGAAGCCGCAGAAGCGGCTTGTTCCTCCCGCGGACAACTCCGAACAGGGGCGGGGTGGCCATCGGGAGGTTTCCCGAACGGCCGGTGTGTTCCAGGCCAGTGGGGTCTATTCCGGCCGGCAGCCACGAGCGGTCGCGCCCCCCCCCACCCGCTCTCACGGCCCGTGTGTGTGTCCGCTCTCCCAGTATATTATATATTCGCTTCCGGTCTGCGAGTCAAAATACTCTGAAGATTTTGGACCCACGTAACCGCGTCGCCGTGTCCTCCGCTCTTGCCGAGGCATAATGTCAAGGTGCGTTCAGGGTCAAAAAAAAAAAAAAAAAGAAAAAGGTGCGTTCAGGTACCGAAATGTGGTACCGACGGATTTCACGTGAATCGATACTCGGTACTTAAGCGGGAATTCGGTCGGTACCAAAAAATTACCGAAATTCGGTACCCATCCCTAACCACCACCACACTGCCGAGGATTTTTGTTTGTTTAAATCCGAGGCGGAATGAGCGCAGCAGCTGCTTCTCTCCAGCCAGAGGCGCCGCTACTGGCTAAGGCCCCGAGCTGAAGGGGGCCCTGAGGGACGGCAGGAGGGAGACGAAGCAGGGCGGAAGAACAGGAGTGGATTTTGAAAATACACTTCAACGCGTTTCAAGTGGCACTAGATCCTCTATGCGATATTATCGTGCGCATTTTGAACACGATATTGAAATTTCAATTTTTAATACCACGATTATCGTCAATACTGGTCTACCGCGACAACGCTAGTGTGAAGTACCCCGAACTGAAGTCTTCGTTCCAGGGAAGACCAAATTTTGTCCTTCAACAAAGCACCATCTTATTAGCTCTCAGTTATCACAGGGTGTGCACACTTACACAACCACATTATCTCAGTTTTTTTTACTTCACCTCCCTGAAAGATTTCTGCTTGTTTTTTCGATTGCGTTAAAGGTTATAGGTCACATTAAAGGTGGAAAAAGTAGTGAAATTATTTGTCTTGCTGTTATTTTTTTAGGTCACGAAAAACTCACACTTCAACAGGGGTGTGTAGACTTTTCATATCCACTGTATATCTAAAACATTGAACTTTGGATGTTTGAATCGATTTTTTGAATTGAAATGAGAATCAATTTACAATTGATGGATCAATTTTTTTCAACCAGTTCTGCTGAGAAGCAAATGAAAGCCAGTCTCTCCTCCCTCCCTGACTGAAACAGCAGAAACCAGATGAACCAGGAGCAGCAGCTCACTCCAGCACCGTGTGTGTGTGGCTGGTTGGAAGCAGTGAAGGATAGACTCCGCCCCTCTGACCCCGTGGTGTGTGTGAGCAGGTTCAGAGTGAAAGGCCGGTGTTTCACACAGTTCCTGTCTCAGACTGGAGGACTTCTGTAGGTGTGTGTAGCTGGCTAAGAGTCCACCGGGTTCCTGGGCTCGGTGCCACGAGCCTGCATGAAGACCAGTTCTGAGAGTCAGAGAGTGTTGGTTCAGCAGTCAGCAGAGGATTATGGGCCATATCAAAGCAGCTCTCATCTGGTTGGCAGTGTGGAAAACGTCTTGGTCTTTGTCTGTGGTTGTTCGTCTCCAGCTAGAGAGCAGGTTCCAATGTGCCATCCCAGCTCCCTGATGTACCTTCCACTCAGCCTGACTCCCCTAATGTACAGGCTTCCACTGCCACAGGCCAGCCTGACTCCCCTGAGGAGGTGAGTGATGAGAGCAGTGGGGAGACTTTTCAGTGGTGAGAGCTCATTCGCCTCAACAAACTTCTGGTGTTCACATTTCTTTGCATATGTGTGTGAGAATAGCCTGATCTTTATTGTAACTGTAGTGAATTTTTCTAATTGCAGCAATCCAAACCCGGAGTGGAAGACAACAAGAGGGCACGGATGGCTGAGCTGGGGCTGTACAAGAAACATTCCCACGACCATCCTCTGTTAACTCAGACCGGCCCGCCGGCGGGCCGTCAACTTCTCCCGATGCATTTATCAATAATCCAGACGCATTTTGCATATTCCACAGACGTACTATGTACCGTTAGAAAGCTGATATTCTCATGAATCTGCTGGTATAAACCACTTTCAGATGTGATTACCACAGCGGGTAGTATAAACACATTTATCCAACATACAGCAAATTAAGGAAACAGCGCAGCTCACCTTTGGAGGCTCATAACTGATCACAGACGATCCATAATCCAGACAATCCAGCAAAAACTGCCACAGTGCAAACGTATGCATCCAGGCAAAGCTAGAAAGTATAGCCTTTTGTCCAAAACATGTCTTGAAATAAGCAAATAATCCAGAATTAGACGCGCCACCGCGCACGCACGCGGCGCGTCTCTCCACGTGCGCGTCCGATAATAATCAATTTTTTTATCAGATAAAAACATCCAGACGTCTCTCCCTCGTGCTGAGGATATCCAATATGGCGACTGATCGGTTTCCGTTGCTTATTCGTCATATTTCAACCAATCAAGTGACTCATCCCTCCCTCCGATGGCTAACCAGCCAACCGCTGCCGAAACTGATGGACCCACGTCATCGGTTGTCATCACTCGTCATCAACGTATTCTGAGCCAATCACGTCGGTAGAAACGTTTGACTGACAGGGCTGGTAGCCAATGAGCTTGCTGAATGGCTGGCTGGCCCGCTAGCGGGGTTTTGTGACTTCTCAGACATCTGCTGAGGGATGCACCTGCTGTCTGTCCCTGCTCCTCTCAGTCTGAGTGCCTTATCCCACACTGAGGCCTATCTGAAGTGATTTTTTGAGTACTTTGAGTTTTTGGAGTGAAAATAATGTAAAAACGGGCCAAAAACCAACATATACCATTGTACAGAGGGCATCCAGGGGGTATACAGAGGATGTCCAAAATTGACCTCGCCAGGGCATAGCAGTACAAATACATGTGTGAAGCACTCATTTCTTGTATTACTGCTCTGACATTTTGACCTGAACTATGTAAGACCCCAGGCTTTAGCAAAATTGTGTTTTCAAGCTCTCACAGTGCTGCCACACTTATTTCCAGGTGTTTTATGAGGGAAAAAATTCAGGCGAGAATGAAATTCATCCTAATTCAGTGTGCTGCAACATGAATAAATCTGTGCCAGTAGCACCTAGAGTAATTCTGACTGCACTGGGTGAAAATACAGGTTGTCAGCTTTCAAATGAGACCCCAACCATGCATGTACTCCAAACAGTTCAAGAACAGCATTCAGTTTACTTTGGGTACGTCTTTAGTTGAACTTTTAGGCGAAAATGGCCCCGAGCTTAAAGGGTTAAGAGTTTGCTGGACGCCTGGAAGAGGACCTCAGCATTGACAATTTCAAGCAAGAGGTGAGCAATTCCATCAAATGTTGAATGATACATTTGTTTCAGTATAGCCATGACTGCAAAGGCATTTGCTGTGAATGTGTAACATTTGCGTTTTTGCGTGGGGACAGGGCCCTGTATAAGCAGGCCAGAAACACTGAACAAGGACATGACAGCAGCTAAGAGGAGCTACTCTGAAAGGCTGAAGACCCAGTTTTCAGCAAACGACCCTGCTTCAGTGTGGAGAGGCCTGCGAGACATCACCAACCACCAGAGACCCTCCCCCCGTGCTGCAGCAAACAAAGTCCTGGCCAACGACCTTAACGACTTCTACTGTAGGTTTAAGAGGGACAGCTCCACACCTCTTACCCTTCCAAGCCCACCTCTCACCCAGTCCACAACAACCTCCACCACACCTCTACCTGCACTTCAACCTGGCCCCCCGCCCCCCTCAGAGTGTGTGAAGAGGAGCTCAGCCGGCTGTTTCAGAGACAGAAGGTCAGAAAAGCACCGGGCCCAGATGGAGTGTCCCCCTCCTGTCTTAAAGCCTGCTGACCAGCTCGCTCCAGGCTTCTCCAGGAACTTCAATCGCTCCCTGGAGCTGTGTGAAGTTCCATCCATCTTCAAGCGCTCCACCGTCATTCCAGCCCCCAAGAAATCCTCCATCACAGGACTGAACGACGAGCCGGAGGCTCTAACGTCTGTGGTCATGAAGTCCTTTGAAAGACGTAGTGCTGAACCACCTGAGGGACTCTTCCGGCCGCCTCTGTCCTTCAGGGAATGTGTCTCTGGGGGGGCTGTCGGTGACGGTCCAGCTCCGTCTGCTTGGGGTTGGGGATGCTCGCTGACAGCACAGCTCCGTCTGCGTGGGGTTGTCTCAAGTCCCACTGGGGCCGGTCGCTCAGGGATTGGTTGTCTCCGACGGGCGGGCCGGAACCTTAACCGGTCAGTGACGGCACAGCTCCGTCTGCGTGGGGTTGTCTCAAGTCCCACTGGGGCCGGTCGCTCAGGGATTGGTTGTCTCCGACGGGCGGGCCGGAACCTTAGCTGGTCAGTGACGGCACAGCTCCGTCTGCGTGGGGTTGTCTCAAGTCCCACTGGGGCTGGTCGCTCAGGGATTGGTTGTCTCCGACGGGCGGGCCGGAACCTTAATTGGTTCCCACTCGGACTGCCTTTAAAGGAGGGACTCCCAGTGACGCAGCTTCCTTTGCAGACTCGTGCTGACACACGCTTGCAGGGAGGAAGTGTGCTCTGTTGTGGGAGTTTAGAACCGGGACAAAGCTGGTTTGTTTCAGAGTTTCTTAGCTCACACTGTGGAGCACTTGGCTCGCTGTTTCACTGAAGTTGTGCCTGTTCTTTTTTTCCCCCAGATAAAAATGACCAGGCCGAAGCACCCGGCGGCCTGTCCCCTGTGCGCCAAGAGGCTAAACAGCATCGCCCCGCACATCAGACTCGTGCACCGCGTCAACAACAGAGAGGAGAGAATTATATTGTGCGACATGGCGACGGGGAATTGTTTGATACCGGCTGGGAGTTGCCCGGTGCCGGGTTGTGGAGCCTTGACCCTCCACGTGAGGAAACACGTCCTGCGTTCGCACCGAGAAATGGCCACCGAAGCCAAACGAGAGCTGCTGCTCAGGTCCAGCCGGGAAGCGGCTCTGGATCGTTTAGCCATGCTAAGGGCCACCGGCCCCTGTCCACCGATGGTCTCGCGCCTGGACCTGACCCGCTCCGATCAGGCCCGCAATGAGACGGAGCCCCGCGCCAGTCCGGAGAGGCAGGCCGGCCAGGAGCCGGCGCCCCAGGCCAGCCCGGACACCACCTCTTCCGAGAGCCGACGCCCCAGGCCGCCCCACACCCGGGAGGAGATACCAGGGTCCGTGCCATGGTCATTTTGTCACCGAACCGCCATCCGAGAGAATATTGATCGGCTCGCCAGCCAGTCAAATGATGAGGTTTGTGGATACTCACTCTGGAGGAGATGCCTCCTGCTTTCTGCATGAGTCCGACATGGCTTTCGTTCTTTCTGACAGCCCGAGGAGCGGAAGGTGCAGGTGCACCCGGCCCTGAAGACCCTCTTCCAGGAGCGGAAGCGCGGGAGCCCCGTCACATCTTTCCCCTTCCCTCCCGGAGTCGGTGGGTCTTCAACGGCATCCGACTTTTAATGCTGGAAATGTGAATATAGGAAATAAGGTTTACCCTCTCCCACTGCAGGGGGACGACATGGATGGGTATCAGGACTACATATTCCGGCCAGCTGGCACTCCCAAAGTGCGTGAAAATTGTATCACCCATGCTACCAGGGCAAGGATATTCGTCGCCTTCATGATGACCGGCTGGGACGGGTCCCGATACTGGGACTGGGCGTTTCTGGGAAACACCCGACACCTGAGGCTGTGAGTTTGTCTGACTATTTTACACACCGTGTTAAGAGTCGGGCTTGTTCACGGTTGTGTTCCCACAGCTTCACCGTCGTTCTCGAGGCTGTGGGGAAGAAGGTGACCACGGTCACAATGTATCTGTCCAACGCACTCTCCTTCGCCACGTACTTCCAAAGCATGCCGCCCCCCAACAGCCGCGTCCCCGAGCGCGTGACACGAGCTGTGATCAACGAGCTGCAGAAGGCCAACCGTGACCTGAGCCGCCCCATCTCAGTCCACCAGCAGAAAATCAAAGCTCAGAAGTACCGCCACCTGGTGTACAAGGAGGATCTCATGAGGTGCCTGTATCTCGCCAGAGCCAGGATGACATCTCTGCTTGGTCAGTATTCGATGTCACACACCTTCACAGCCTCCTCCATCCGTGGTTGCTCCCTGACCAATGCACCTCCGTGTAGATGCGGTGGAGCGGGCCCCGATGACCAGCCGCCAAGCGAGGTATGATTTCCTGGGTCACATGGCAGCCTACCTTGGAGCCCTCTATGGTCACAGGTCCGGGGTGCTGACCAACATGACCGTGAAAGAGGTCTTAAGCGCCGCCGGGGACGAGGACGCCGGCTACTTGGTTGATGTGAGAGTCTCTCCCCGCCCACGCCCTCTCTCTGGCGGTGAGCTTCATCCACACGCACTCGGTGGTTGTAAACTCTCATCCATAGGTCTCCAGGCACAAAACGGTTGCCACGTACGGGGTGGCGCAGATATATCTCAACGCCGAGGAGCACGGCTGGTGTCGGCGATGGATCGAGCTTTTGCGCCGCTCGCCGTCCAGAAATCCATACTTTTTCAGTGGGTTCGGCAGTGGACCAGCAAAGGACCTCGTGAGGCATATGCTACGGGCCTGGAAATCAATGGGGCTCCGCCGAAACCCCAGCTTCCTCGACCTCCGCACCGCTGTTTGCACCAACCTGTCAGCCGGCCTCCCGTCACTCACACACTCGCCGTTTACCCATGGCTCTTCTCTATTTTCAGAACTTTGAAAAGAACCAAGACCCATTAGTCAGGGACAGTGTAGCCAAATTCATATGCCACAGCGTGGCCACACAGGAGCGCTTTTACGCACTCTATCAGACAGTCCAGAGGGCCCGTAAGATGCGCCAGTGCTTTGTAGCACTCAGCTGCCAGGAGAGGCCCTCTGAAGATCAGCCGGGAGGGGACGTCGTTCAGGGAACGTGCCTCTGAGGGGCTGAGTCTGCGTGGGGTTGGTCAGTGACGGTCCAGCTCCGTCTGGGTTTTTTTTTTTTTTGAAGTCCCACTGGGGCTGGTCCCTGAGGGATTGGTTGTTTCCGACGGGCCGGGACCTTAATTGGTTCCCACTCGGACTGTCTTTCAAGGGGGACTCCCAGTGACGTAGCTTCCTTTGCGGACTCGTGCTGAGACACGGTCGGAGTGAGGAAGCGTGCTCTGTCGTGGGAGTGGAAAACTGGGACAAAACAGGTTGGTTTCAGAGTTTCTTAGCTCACACTTTGGAGCACTTCGCTCACTGTTTTACCGAAGTTATGCATTTTCTTTTTCCCCCAGACAAAATGACCAGGCCTAAGCAGCCGGCGGCCTGTCCCCTGTGCGCCAAGAGGCTGAACTGCATCGCCTCACACATCAGACAAGTCCACCGCGTCACCAACAAAGAAGAGAGACTGATATTGTGCAATATGGCGACGGGGAATTTTTTGATACCGGCCATTAGTTGCCCGGTGCCGGGGTGTGGAGCCTCGCCCCTCCACATGAAGAAATACGTCCTGCGTTCGCACCAAGAAATGACCACCGAAGCCAAACGAGATCTGCTGCTGCTCAGGTCCAGCTGGAAAGTGGCCGTGGATCGGTTAGCCATTCTAAGGGCCACTGGTCCCTGTCCACCGATGGTCTCGCGCCTGGACCTGATCCGCCCCGATCAGGCCAGCAACGAGGCGGAGCCCCACGCCAGTCCGGAGAGGCAGGCCGGCCAGGAGCCGGAGCCCCAGGCCAGCCCGGATACGACCTCTTCCGAGAGCCGACGCCCCAGGCCACCCCACACCCGGGAGGAGATGCCAGGCACCGTGCCGTGGTCATTCCGTCATCGAACCGCCATCCGAGAGAATATTGATCAGCTCGTCAGCCAGTCAAATGATGAAGTTTGTGGATATTCACTCTGGAGGAAATGCCTCTGCTTTCTGCATGGGTCCGACATGGCTTTCATTCTTTCCTACAGCCCGAGGAGCGGAAGGTGGAGGTGCACCCGACTCTGCAGAGCCTCTTCCAGGAGCAGAGGCACGGGAGCCCCGTCACATCATTCCCCTTCCCTCCCGGGGTCGGTGGGTCTTCACGACATCTTACTTTTAACGCTGGAAATGTGAATATAAGAAGTAGTTTTACCCGTTCATTTGGAAGTATCTCTCCCACTGCAGGGGGACTACCTGGACGGGTACCAGGAGTACATATTCCGGCAGGCTGGCACTCCCAAAGTACGTGAAAATTGTATCACCCATGCCACCAGGGCAAGGATATTCGTTGCCTTCATGATGACCGGCTGGGATGGGTCCCGATACTGGGACTGGGCGTTTCTAGCAAACACCCAACACCTGAGGCGGTGAGTTTGCGTGGGCATTTTACACACCGTGTTAGAGTCGGGCTTGTTCACGGTTGTGTTCCCACAGCTTCATCATCGTTCTCGAGGCTGTGGGGAAGAAGGTGACCACGGTCACCATGTATCTGTCCAACGCACTCTCCTTCGCCACGTACTTCCAAAGCACGCCGCCCCCCAACAGCCGCGTCCCCGGGCGCCTGATGCGAGCTGTCATCGAGCTGCAGAAGGCCAACCGTGACCTGAGCCGCCCCATCTCAGTCCACCAGCAGAAAGTCAAAGCTCAGAAGTAGGGCTGTCGCGGTAAACCGGTATTGACGATAATCGTGGTATTAAAAAAATGAAATTTCAATTTCGTGTTCAAATTGCGCACATGATAATATCGTATAGAGGATCTCGTCCCGCTTGAAACGTGTTGAAGTGTATTTTCAAAATCCGCTCCTGTTCTTCCGTCCTGCTTCGTCTCCCTCCTGCAGCACCCCACCTCTCCCCCTCCCCTCACATGTAAACACAGCAGAGCAGCGGTAGCGGCACGGCTCCTAGCTAGCGTGGCTCCCAGTTAGCGAGCGTCACGAGAGAACTAAACATGTCGGGGGTGGCCGACAACGACAGCGAGACGCTCTATCCTCACCCGAAAAAAGTGTGTTTAGCAACAGTGGCCCAGTTTACATGGGTGTTTTTTTTCAATCGGATTGTAAACAATCGTATTAAACGGAGTGTATTCATGAAGTGATCCACGATGAATCCTCGTTTACAAGGACCCTTGGTGAAGCGGATTATACAGCGTCCTGTGACATGCGCACAAAGTCTCACGAGGAACTTGCAGGTCTTTAGCTCCGCAGCAGCAGTCCTCAGCACCGAGCAGAGAGTTTTTATCTGCTAATATCTGCTCAAATAATGTCCCAAAAGTCCATGATACGCTGCTGAAGGAGCGGCTGCTCCCCTGGCTGCAGCACCGCAGCGCCGAGCAGCACGTCTCGTTGTGAGCTCTGCCTCTGCTCCGCGTGTCGATGTTTCGAATTAACTGGTGCCCGTGTTAACTTGTGACCAATACATGATTGAAAAATGTAGTCGTTCTTGTGAACGTCGGTTATCGACAGTTACAGTGAGTGTATACGTTTAAAGTCATTTGTGAGTCTTACTTTAACAACTGCTGTAATCAAAATGTGTTTACACAGACCTCTGCCGTCATTCATTAACACGGGAACCAGTTAATCCATAACACCAGCCGGCGATCGCTTGTATTCTGCTATAGAGCTCTTTATACAACTCGCTATTGCGCGATTTGGTTCCATCTCGCCTCTCCAATGTTTTTTCTGTCGGGGTTTTTCACTAAAAAAGTGTTTTTCAACCACCGGGGCGGGGCGTTCTCTGCTGGTTTTTTTGACTGTGCTGCTTCCTATTTACTGGCACGTCACACGTCACTACATGCATGCGCAGAACAAACACTCCCCCAGTACGATCCGCTCCACTGTCAGACTCGTTTATAAGGGACACGGAGCGGATTATCGATCGGCGTAGACCACCTCATACAATCGGCTCCAAAATACAATCCGCTCCGAGTGAAGCGGATCCACTCGGTCGTTTACATGACACATTTTACAATCCGCTCCACGTACAATCCGCTTATACGTGGTCCATGTAAACGTGCCCACTGACTGCACGTTGATGCAAGCCGGGTAGCAGTGGGGCCACATTAGGTGGGTTCCAGACGTGTCATTGTAATGTGTCCGGGGGGTTTCAAGTTGTGTCGCTGATATCCGCCGTCTTCTCCGCCGGCCCCCTTCTAGCAACTAACCGGTGAGTACTCGGAAAAGGGCCCCATGCGGGGGATTTTCGACACATGGTCGTTGCGTCTCGTGCAGCGCCTTAAATTTGTCATTGAAATTGACTGATGTCAGCCGTTCCTCTGGACCCCCTTCAGATCTGGGCCCTAGCCAGTAGTTGCGCCTCTGGCCGGAGAGAAGCAGCTGCTGCGCTCATTCCACCTCCCATTTAAACAAACAAACAAATATTCTCGGCAGTGTGGTGGTGCGACAGGATTTCACCCCAACAGGGCCCGTGGGTTTTCATAACCCACCATCCCTACGTAAATTACGCCTCTGCTGTGGATCCTCTATTAATCAGTTCATCAGATTTTAATTAGTTGAGTGTAACTACACTTTCTGTATGCAGTTGTACAGTTACTGTTCTCATATTGTTTCAACACCTCATTTGACAGGTATTCTGAATGTAATTCATCTGGGAAAAGAGATAAAACAAACAAAAATAAAATTAAAGATGAATCTGAATGTTTGTACCATTATTAGTTAAATTTTTGCTGATATCGTGATAATATCGTTATCATGATATTTTTTGCCCACGATAATCGTGAAGAGAAAATTTGGTAACACTTTACTTGAAGCCCCTCTTTATAACACATTATAAGTAGTTATAAACACTAATACATGATCACAATGCTTTATAACTCACTATACAGCAGTATACAGCATAGGATTAAGGTTAGGGTTAGGGTTAGGGTTAGGGTTAGGGTTTGGTCCTGGCATTGTGATCATCTATGAATGTTTATAACTACAGCTACACATGTTATAATGGCATTATAATGCTTTATGAATGTACTTATAATGTGTTATGCAGGGGGGCTTCAAGTAAAGTGTTACCGAAAATTTGATATCGTGACAGCCCTACTCAGAAGTATCGCCACCTGGTGTACAAGGAGGATCTCATGAGGTGCCTGGATCTAGCCAGAGCCAGGATGACCTCTGTGCTTGGTCAGTATTTGATGTCTCACACACCTTCACAGCCTCCTCCATCCGTCGTTGCTCCCTGACCATGCACCTCCATGTGGATGCGGTGGAGTGGAACCCCGTTGACCTGCCGCCGAGCGAGGTATGATTTCCTCGGTCACATGGCAGCCTACCTTGGAGCCCTCTACGGTCACAGGTCCAGGGTGGTGACCAACATGACCGTGAAAGAGGTCTTAAGTGCCGCCGGGGATGAGGACGCCGTCTACTTGGTTGACGTGAGAGTCCCCCCGCCCTCTCTCTGGCGGTGAGCTTCATCCACACGCACTCGGTTTTCAGCTCGACGACTCTCATCCGTAGGTTTCCAGACACAAAACGGTGGCCACGTATGGCTTGGCGCAGATATATCTCAACGCCGAGGAGTATGGCTGGTGTCGGCGATGGATCAAGCTTTTGCACTGCTCGCCGCCCAGAAATCCGTACTTTTTCAGTGGGTTCGGCAGAGGACCAGCAAAGGACCTCGTGAGGCATACGCTGTGGCCTGGAAATCCATGGGACTCCGCCAAAGCCCCAGCTTCCTCAACCTCCGCACCGCTGTTTGCACCTACATGAGTCAACCTGTCAGCCGGCCTCCCGTCTCACACACACACTCGCCGTTTACCCGTGTCACTTCTCTGCTTTCAGAACTTTGAAAAGAACCCAGACCCATTAGTCAGAGACAGTGTAGCGAAATTCATATGCCACAGCGTGGCCACACAGGAGGGCTTTTAAGCGCTCTATCAGACGGTTCAGAGGGCCCGTAAGCTGCGCCAGTGCTTTGTAGCACTCAGCTGCCAGGAGAGGCCCTCTGAAGATCGGCCGGGAACCTCGGCTGAGGCACGAGCCTCACTGCTGCAGGGGCGCCAGGTCACAGTCACCCTGCAGCGGCTGTCCTCCCGGGTCTTGGAGCCATTCAAGGGACAGACTTTGGACACGGCCGGAGATAGCATCCACAACCGCCATTCATGCACCACAATCAATGAATGAGTAAAAACATCCAACAATGCGCAAGGTGTGATTTATTTGTTTAAGACTGAGCTGTTTTATCCAGCTCTGGGGGCGTCTTGAAGGCCCTGGTTCTCCCGCTATAGGGAGGCCCGCCCAGGGTGCACCTCCGCTGGGCATCCAAGCTCCAGAGCATCCCCCTGAGAGAGAAGCTCCAGGCCCATCCCAGCGGGTCCCGCTCCTCCCCCTGAGTGAGACTCCGCTGGGCATCCAAGCTCCAGAGCATCCCCCTGAGAGAGAAGCTCCAGGCCCATCCCGGCGGGTCCCGCTCCTCCCCCTGAGTGAGACTCCGCTGGGCATCCAAGCTCCAGAGCATCCCCCTGAGAGAGAAGCTCCAGGCCCGTCCCGGCGGGTCCCGCTCCTCCCCCTGAGTGAGACTCCGCTGGGCATCCAAGCTCCAGAGCATCCCCCTGAGAGAGAAGCTCCAGGCCCGTCCCGGCGGGTCCCGCTCCTCGCCCTGAGTGAGACTCCGCTGGGCATCCAAGCTCCAGAGCGTCCCCCTGAGAGAGGAGCTCCAGGCCCGTCCAAGCGGGTCTCCGGTGGCCCCACGGCCCGCCCGGAGTGCGACTCTGCCAGCCTCGGCAGCTCCGGAGATTCCCCTGAAAAGCTCCAGAGTCCCCAATCAACTCGACCAAACTCGCCCCCGGAGGGCAACCACCGACTCCCTGGGACAGCCCAATCCGACTCAGAGTGCTTCGTCACTGGGGAGAGGAGCTCCGTGATGCTCCCTTATAAGCTAATTGTGGCTAAGTTAGCAAAAACTGGGTTTCTGATTTCGGGTGGAAGGTGAATTTGGGACGCCGGGGTAACCGTGCACTTCAGTGAATTTTAGACACCAGGGAAACCTGGTCGCTCGAGGTGAATTCGGGATGCAAGGGAAACCTGGTCGCTCGAGGTGAATTCGGGATGCTGGGGAAACCTGGACAATGAAACCTGGACAATGGAGGACTATGCTTCATATTGGGGCACCCCCTTCACTTTGGGGGACTTTGCTTCATTTTGGGGGAAGATGAGCCAAATAGACTCGGGACTCCGCAGCGGATGCTGTTACTCCATTTTGGGGGACTTATGCTTCATTTTGGATCACTTTCAATTCACTTTGGGGGACTTTGTCTCCAAACCTTTTTTGAAGCCCCTGGAACGTGTTCAGGGAGTTCGGGAGGGGTGGGTGGTGACCCCCTCCCTTTGCGTCTTGGGGCATTTTTTTTTTTTTTTTCCCCCAAAAGTGTGTATCCGGAGTCCCAGGGGCATGACCACTTTCCCCGGCTTCCAGAATTCACCTCGGAGTCCCAGGGGCATAAGTGCTCACTTTCCCCGGTGACAAGAATTCACTGACGCGCCAGGTTTCCCCGGCGACAAGAATTCACTAACGCGCGAGGTTTCCCCGGCGCCAAGAATTCACCTTCCGCCTGAAATCAGAAACCCAAGTTTCGGTAACGTCGCAACGCAGCAACGCAGCGGTGCGAAGATTCAGAGATTCACAGATTCAAAATTCTCGAGTTGGCTTTCACATCCAAGGAAGGCAGCAGCACAGTATCCAACGAAGCAGATCGATTGGCACACGTGACCCGGCATGGGAGGGCCCCCGCCGGCCAGCTCTAACGCTGGTGTTCGGGCGGGCGGTTCCTCCGGCCTCCGGGTTCGCCTCTGGTGGGTCCCCCCGCGGAGGGGCTTCCGCTGCGGCCGAAGCCCCACGTGACATCGGTGACATATGCTTGTCTCGACGAGACACACTCCGAGAGTGTGTTTCCGACGCATGCAGCGCTTTGCGACTGCACAAAGTGCAGTGAGAATAAAATCAGCTGGCTTACTGTCTGTGGCTCTTGTCGTTCTTTTGGTGGGCTCTGAGGCTGAGGAGGTTTTGTAAACATCTCGCGCGAGGTGACACGCGTGTTTACATCCTATTTGTAACCGACCTCTCCTCTTTTCGCAGCCATGACCAAGAAGAAATTGGAATGCCTTTGCCCCATCTGCGGGAAGTTGCTCAAGAATGTGGCCAAACACTTACGTGAGTTTCACGGAATCACAAACCTGCAGGAGAGGGGGATCCTGAACAATTTGGCCACGGGCCGGACTCTGTTGGGAGGAGGCAACTGCCCCCTCCCCTTGTGTCACACCCAAGTTCTCCATTTGGAGAAGCATCTGCGGGGTCACAAAGATGTGACGGACGCTCGGAAGGCCCGGGAAATCAAGGCCTTAAAGGAGAAGGCTGCAAAGAGTCAACTGGCCCAGCTGCGCGCCTCCAACCCCAACCCGCCGATGGTAAGCCGGCTGGACGTGGAGGAGGCGGCAGACGAGCCGGCGGCCGGGCCCGGCGGCTGCAACAACCCCTCCTGCATGCGTTCGCGCCAGGAGAACCTGGAGCTGCAGCGGGAGGTGCGCGAGCTGCGCAACGATGTGTTGACGCTCCAGGTAAGCGGACGGGAAAAGCGTCACGAAAAAGCCTACCATTCACATTTCCTCTCGCCGCCTCCGTTTGTCGCTGCAGACTCAGCTGCAGCAGGCGCGGGGGACGGCGCGTGCCGGTCCCAGCGGGGCGGGGGTCCCGCCCAGGAGGAAGCGCCTGATAAAGTCCCAGCGCCTGGTCCAGGTCGGCACGGGACCCGTAAAACTTTTCTCTTGGGAAAAGTACCCGACTAAAACACGGACCTGTTTCTCTGTGCAGGACAGCAGCGGGGACGAAGAAGAGGGGGATGCTGAAGCGCGGCAAGGCCAGGTGGAGCCTGCCGCCACAGGGGGCGAGGTCCCGGCACAGGAGGGAGAACCTCCCGCTGCTCCCCCCATGCCTCCGGCCGCCACCGGCACGGGCGGTCGGGAGGAGCCCCCTTCCCCCGCCGGGACAGGAAGTCCCCCGTCCCGGGACGCCGCGGAGAAGGGGTCGGCGGGCAAGGCCCCGTCCGTCGGCCCCCCGCCGCACGAGCCGCATCCGGAGACGAGGGCCTCAGCGGAACGGCCCCCGCCCCGGGACGCCGCGGAGGAGCCGCAGGCGGCCGATCAACCGTCCTGCGGTAGCCCTCCGCACCAGGCGCGTCCGGAGGCGAGGGCCTTGGCCGAACGTACTCCACCAAGGGAGGAGGCAGCCGGCGGTCCTCCCGCAGTGAGGGCCGCCGCCGCCGCCGCCGCAGCGGCAGAGGAGTCAAGCTCCGACGAGGTGGGCGTCGGGGAAGACGACACGCGCCCCGCGGGCCGTGTCTCGGCCGCTTTCCGACAACGACGTGTCTTGTCTGTTCTCGGAGGAGGAGCAGGAGGAGGAGAGGGAGGACGTACTCGCCGCCATCCGCCGTATTGCCGTGGAGCAGTCGGGCGAGGCGAGCGACAGTGACGAGCAACCTCCGATCCTCCCGTGCGAGGCCTGCCATCAAAGTCTAACGGTTCTGACCCTCTTTTAAGGAATAGGAGGGCCCCTCTACAAGCAAGAACCCTCCTGAGATGCACCAGAGCCTGCTGGACATATTTGGGGAGAGGAGCCGCAACTCTAAGATGAGAGACATCAGCTTCCCGGAGTCCATCGGTGAGGGTCGACGGGGTCGTGTGTGCCGAGTGGCGCGACGCCGCTTCAAACGGTGTTCACGTTTCTTCGCAGAGAGCTACTTGGACGACTACGGAACCTTTCTGTTCTGTCCGGAGGGGACGTCCAAGATGCAAGGCAACGCGGTGACAAAGCTCAGCCGAGTGAAGGCGTTCGTGAAATATATGATGCTGGATGCAGACGAAAAGTATTGGACGTGGGAGTTCCTGAACAACCTCACGCACCTGAAAGTGTAAGCGGGGATCGCCGTCTGACGGTCGACGTCGTCTTTCCGCAGGTACCCCGCGGTGCTCAAAAAGTTTGGCTGGGCTCCCACTACCATCGTCCTATACATAAGCAACGCCATCTGCTTCGTGGAATATTTCCGAGACACCCCTCCGCAGTTCTCCCGGCTCCACAGCACTGCGGTGACCGTGTTGTTCCGCGAACTGAAGAAAATGTACAGGGTCGCGGGGCGCACGGTGCTGGGCCACCAACACCTGGTCAAGCAGGCCAAGAGTCCCTGGCCACCTGCCAGCGCTTGGCCAGGGCCAAAATCCCCTCCCTGCTGGGTGAGTAGCTGCTCCTCTCTGTCTCTGTGTCTGTCTGTCTGCGTGACCCAGTTTGAATTGGTTTGGGCTCGGGCTGCAACGATCTGTCGCCGGCTCCCCGTCTCCGGTTTCAGACGACCTGCGCAAGGCCCCCCCCCAAAGACCCGCTACCGGTTCTTCGGGTACATGGCTGCGTACTTGTCCTCCATATACGGCCACCGGACCGGCGTCCTCACCAGGATGAAGGTGCACGAGGTGAAGAACGCCATCGGCTCCGACGAGACGGGTTACCTGATCAACGTGAGTTTGTCCCGACGACCCCCGGAGCGAAGCGCGGTGCCACGCGGGGAAAGTCCGCTGACGGCCCCGCCCGCCACTCCCCTGTCTCTCGCAGGTAATGGACCACAAGACCATCCGCAAGTACGGCTTGCCCAGATTTACCTGGACAAGGAGGAGTACGGGTGGTTCAAAGACTGGCTGGCTCTGCGGCGGCGGACCATCCCCATGAATAATTATTTCTTTAGTTGCCTGGGCCGGGGGGAGGCCAAGGACATGGACATATGTGCGCCGGGCCTGGGCCGAAATGGGCCTCCCCGGTACCCCCAACCTCCTCGACATCCGCTTGGCCGTCGCCACCTACGTGAGTGGCGCCCTGGTCCGAGCGTTTGTTTCCCGGGAGCCGGTCGACCCGAGGGCCGGCTCCCGGCGGCGTTGGGTTACTCTTGACCGGTTCGTGTCTGATCCACAGAACTTCGAGACCAAGGACCCCGAGGTGCGGAGCAACGTGTCACATTTCATGTGCCACAGCTTGAAGACGCAGGAACGCTTCTACGCCCTGCACAAGACGCTGACGAGGGCCAAGCAGATGTGGCAGCTCTTCATCTGCTTGTCGGTGGCGCAGGACGGGCAGGGCGACGCCGCTCAGCCCGGGCCCTCCACCACGCAGACGCCGGCGACCCGCCCGTCGAGCCCTCCCGCACGCAGGAGGCCCGAGAAGAGGAAGCGTCAAGCGGAGGAGGCCAGCTCTGCCTCTTCCTCGTCGGAGGAGGAGGAAGAGCAGCAGGAGCAGGAAGAGGAGGAAGAGCGGCAGGAAGAGGAGCCGAAGGTAAGTACAGAAATGAACTCGACCCACACGGACCCTTGACATTATATCCTAATTACTAATCCCGGTCCCTGTTCTCATTTCCTCAACAGACGCCGAAAAAGCGGAGGGTCTCCGTGACCCAGAGGCTGGTGAGGAGGGTGAAAGTGAAGGTGGGCCTGTCCCCGTCCATGCCCGGGGCCCAGAGACCAAGGCCACGCCGGAACCTCCGGCCAGCGGTGCTGCTGAAGGACTTCCGCAAGACATAGCACTGAACCCTCTCAATACACTTTGTAAACCATGTAAATAGTTTGTTGTTCAGACATTTGTACCGTGTCATAATTTTGTGCATGTTCTAATGCACCTTAAAAAAAAAATACAAAAAATACAAACAAAAAACCACCCAAAAAAACAAAACAAACAAAAAAAAAACAACAAAAAAAAAACAAAAAAAACAAACAAAACAAAAACAAAAAAAAATTAAAGCCGCGAGCGGCGTCAAAAGGCCCTCGCCCGCCGCTTACCTGACCCGCCCCCGTTTTATTCTTTCATTTATGTTTGTCAAATTTGGCACATTTCCATGGCAACAAGTACATTTGATTTGATGGGAGATTTTTCACTCGGGCCCATTAGAATAACATGGGGAACTTCAGCCATCGCCACGGCAACACCGTTGATATTACAATATGGTTACCATTTGCTTTTTTGATCGGGACCACATGACGGAATTATCACCCAAGTTTCATTGATTTCTGACAATCTAATAATTTTACTCCCCATACAAATTTTATTTTTAATCCACAGGGGGCGCTGTAACGCCGATTTTCAAAATTTCTCTGTCAATGTGTCCAGATAAGAAGGGTCAATAAGTGTTTAAAATTTGGTTTGGATTGGAGTCATTATGTCGAAATGGCAGCCATTTATCACCCTCAAAAAATGGCAAAATTTGACATCAACTTTGCGGCGTTGCCACGCGGAAACCGTGATCTGAAGATTTGTGAATTGGATAACTTTTAATTGTCTACTTGTGTAGATGGTGTACACCAAATTTCAGCTCATTTGGAGAAGCGCGCGATCAAAACGAACATTTTGTACGACGCCCTGGAAAACGCTGACTCAGCAATTTTGAAAATTCAATCCCAGCTCGCTGCTTTCCTGCTGTTTTGAGGTCGGGGTCATAATAATATTTTTTGTTTGTCCCGACAACGCGCATGTGTATACCAAATTTTGTGGCTGTACGACAAAGTTTTTTGCGGACTCCCTCCCATCGACGCAATGCATTTTGGGTTTTGCAGGTGGCGCTGTAGAGCCAATTTTTAAATCCCAATATTGAAATTCACATTAAAAAAAATTTTTCGCCGGAACTGAATTTTGTGCAAAATTTGGTGAGTTTTCGAGCATGTTCAGGGGGTCAAATTCCAGTTTAAAGAGCAGAAGAAGAAGAAGAAGAAGAAGAAAGAAAGAATAATATTTTTTGCAAAAACAATATGCTTTTTTCTTTCCTGCCGTTATTTCGCCCACATGTTATATATTTTCGGAAAGGTCTCGACAAGCCCGACGTGTCTGTGAGGTGTTTGAGAGTGTGGATGTCTGTGGTCGAGCGCTACGCGCTCGACAAGTCATGTTTGTGTGTGAGAGTGTGTGTGTGTTTTTTGTATTTGTACACGTGTGTATGAGTGCATGTCGGGGTGTGTGTGTCTGGACATGTTGGCCTATGTCTGAGGTCGAGCGCTGCGCGCTCGACTTGTCATTTTTGTATGTTTGAGTGTGTGAAAGGCCTGTGGTCGAGCGCTGCGCGCTCGAAAATTCGTGTGTGTGTGTGCGTTTTTGTGTTTGTACACGCGTATGTGTGAGTGCGTGTCGGTGTGTGTGTGTCTGGACATGTTGAACGATGTCTGTGGTCGAGCGCTGCGCGCTCGACTTGTCATCGTTGTGTGTTTTGAGAGTGTGAAAGGCCTGAGGTCGAGCGCTGCGCGCTCGACTGGTCGTTGTCTGTGTTGCAGAAACAATAGGCCCTTCGCCCTTGGCAGGCCAGGGGCTCGGGCCTAATTAAACCTCCACATGGGCACTGCCTTGACGTGGCGTGGGGGCTTACAGCCTGTGAGATACTATTGCGTTTGGATAACACCAACATGCAAGAAGATCACACAGGCTAACCAAAGTGCCCCCAAACTTCCAGTTACCAAAGATAGTAGTCCCAGGGCCATTCCTCCAAGTAAGGGTACTTCACACAGATGAAGTCACCCAAAGAGATTTCCAGACGGTTGTCGGTGTCCAGGGCTGTTCCTCCAAGTAAGACTTTGGTTCGGGGTACTTCAGTCTTAGAGAAAGACCCCAAAGAGAAGCCAACACTTAATGTCAGTCCCAGTGCTGTAGCTCCATGTCTGACTTTAGTTTGGGGACTAAGTGCCCCAAGCTTAAGTCCGGCATGGAGCTACAGCACTGGGTCGGTCTAAAAGTCCTGCAGAGTCACTCGTTTCATGTGAATCCTCGCAGAGGGGTCCCACACCATCCCGCGTTCCCGATATGGGGTCTCTATTGTGACTGGGGGCTCCGGGGGGCCCAAAAAGAGGTGTTTTTCAAAAAGTACCCCAACTTGACTTGGAGCAGTTAAAAGTGCCCCTATTTGAATCTGAAAAAGGAGGGAACACCAATTATCTTTAATATTTCAACAACGCTTTGAGCTAGAAGGTTGAAAATTAAGTATACGCATCATGTTGCCGCGTGCGACAAAGTGTGCCGGGGGTCATACGCCTGCGACCTTCCCAAGTGCGAAAGGTCAACCCCTACGGGCCGAGAGGTCAAGCCGTGACTCCCTTTTTGTTCCCAGTTCGCAAACACTTTGAGCTAGAAGGTCGAAAACTCTGGTCGAAATGCACGCTTCCTTCACATGCCTCCTGAGTGTCTCCTGAGTCCAGCTGTCACCGCTGCTTTCGTGTGAACGACGGAGTTTCAGTTTTCCGCAGCAGCTCCAGTCACCTGAACGCAGCAGCTAACTAGCGGAGGAGGAGTGTCACGAAACCGGAGAGGAGCCGGTGTTTTGGAAGAACTGATTCCCTATTAACTGGCGACTGGGTTTCTTTCACGTCCCTTGTTGCTGATAGATACTAGCAGCAGCAGCAGGAAGTGCGAAAGGAAGTCGGTCACCCGGTAACAAGGAAACCAGTTCATGTGAAACACCGTGTTGACGGCTTTATAAAGGTTTTAGTAATGGAAGACATGCGCACGCGCACACACACGCACGCATGCGCACACAGCATAAAATGCTCAGTTAAAGGACACGTAGCAGCATTTTGGAGCTCTTTTCTGGGGACAACGTGCAAGGTCAGCCACAATGTAACGTGTATCAGAAAAACATCTGTTAAATCTTTGTCATTAAACAAATTAAAGATTTCATTAAAGATGCCACATGCATTGAAGATGTCAAACAAATTCAAGAGTAACACACACAACAGTGCCAGCTGCAGACGAAACATGCAGCGGGATAGCGTGCGTAAAACAGCCGACGAGACTGGAGGCAGGGAGTATGCATTTAGGATATGCGACTCTGAAACAACACCGGACGTCAGGCAGAAGAGCCTGATGGTGGATGCAGGTGCGACGTCTCACATAATCACTGACAACGCTAAGTTCAAGATGTTCAACAGCAGTTTCCAGGCCGGGACCCCCAGTGTGGAGCTGGCAGATGGCTCCAGGTGAGGGGCGTGGCCAAGCGCAGAGGCGACGCGGAGGTGTGGCTCATCGACAGCGGGGGCAGGAGCGTCCGAACAACGTCCCAACACACCACAGGACATCTCTATGAAAGCTGCTACTTCCAACGGAGCCACTGTGACCTTCAGTGAGAAGATGAATGTGCTGCTGCACAAAGACGGCACTGCATTCCCCATACACGTACACAACAAACTTTATTATCTGCACACATCGAACAACGTGTAAGAATCATGACCAGTGTAAAAAAAGCCTTGATTTGCAAAGCTGGCATGAAATCTTGGGACATTGCAATTATGCAGATATCATGAAACTGAAAAATGTTGTGGATAGGATGGACATTACAGATGAAGGCAACAAACCTGTTTCACAGTGTTAAGTGTGCACTCAGGGGAAGTTTGTTCAAACTAGGAACAGAGGGCCTGACATGCGGGCTAAAGCACCTCTCGACATGGTACACACTGACCTAGCCGGTCCTGTAGATCCAGTGTCAAAAGATGGTAATAAACATGCGCTTTCTTTCACAGACGATTACTCTGGTGCAATCTTTGTTTACTTTTTGAAACACAAAAGTGACACTGTACAAGCTACAGAAAAAATTCCTTGCTGATGTGGCGCCCTATGGCAAAATAAAATGTATGCGATCTGACGATGGCACGGAGTGCACATGTAGAGAGTATCAAGCGCCAATGTGTAGGATCAGTATTAGGCATGAGACTTCCGCCCCATACTCTCAGAGGACAGCCAGTTGTGCTGTGCATGCTGAGTACTGATCACTTTCTTGCAGCGCTTTCTGTTCGGCTTGAATCGGCGGCGCCGTGAACAGTAATTAACGATTGTGAAACGCATACTGTAATGCACTATATCGAAATATCGAAAATGTGTTTAAAACTCATATCACCGCCATTGAATAAAAATATACCGCGGTATATATTGCTATCGAAATGCTGTCCTTCCTTGCTTGCTTCCTGCTGCTGAATTTCTTTCTCTCTAAGGTCCAAGCGACATATTTCCAGTTGCAACTCTAATTTACGCAACTCTGAATCAGAAGCACCAGCCTTAATCGGAGAAATATCTTCACCAAAAGGAGGAAGAATATTTTCTTTTGCCAAAGTCAAATGAATCCGCTTCCTAATTTCAGCTTTCTGATTCTGCCTTTTAATCGGAATTTCAAATTTAGTTGCAACTTCAACCAAATCATTTTTGTTTAGCTCTCCAAGTTTTCCCACTGATGAGTCAGCCACAAATTCCTCCACCAACTCCATTGAGCCACGCAAAAAAAAAAAAAAAAAAAAAACGCACACATGCCAAAACACGTCACGTTTTACCAGAAAGCCACAAAAAATCCATTGTAAAGTGAAGTGCTAGCAGAATGCAGGTGCACAGTGCATGTGTCAAACGACCGTGCCTCCACTAGTCTTATGCCTACCTACCCGAATCTCACCTGAATTAGGACCCCCTGACTCTTCACGTGGATCGGACAGTGGGATGGATTAAGCACAGAGCTCAGCGAGACCAAGATCTCCTGAAAGTGCCCCCGAGATCGTCGTTAAAACGACTGAACGCTAGCTGCCAGCCACCACGACGCTACACCACCCCAGGAGTCCGGATGAGACACCGGTCCTCTAAGCCTACCAGGAGACAAGGTCGTACAGCAACACCCATAAACTTCAAGCACACCACAAAAAAAAACACTTCACTCACCTGCATTCCTTGCAGAAACGTGCCATAAACTGCCTAATTAAATGGAAAATTTTTAAAACCAACATGACTTTAGCCAATCAATAACGAGGTAGTCTTGTTATCTATTGGTTTTCTAACGTGTCAATCAACCTCTCTACATTTGTAGCTTAACTGTCATGCTCCTATGCCCTTTTCTTCCCCCTCCCCCACGTGCTCCACCCCGCTCCCCCCATGCTAGGCTCTGCTGCCACCATCAACACTTTTTCACCTGTAGACTTGAGACAATTTTTCTTAATCATAGCCACAACGTGCTGCCATTTGGCGAAAATGTATGTTTTAATCTTAAAACAAGACATCTATGAAAAAGTCCAGAGAGTGAGGGGCGGGGGGGGGGGTTGTTTACGCCTGCAGGCTGCAGCCACACACAGATCAGCTGTGAGCTCCGAGCGTCTCCTTCAGTCCTGCAGGTCCACACAAACCTCCCCATCCTCCTCTGATCCACCGAGAGCAGGGACGGCTCAGGTCCAGGATTTGGTGCAAGTGCATGATTTTACTCATATTGGCTGTGTTTTGTGTTGTTCAAAAGGACACGTTGGTAGCTATGTGTTAGCAGTATGATGCTAACATGCTACATGCTACTTTCTGCGTAAGGAGGAGGCGTTCCTCCGTAGAGAGCAGGGGAGGAGGGGGTGTGGGTCACGCATGCGCAGCATTTCAAAAAGGATTGTCACTGGATTTCTCTCTCCATGGAAAATCCTCTTTACAACCTTTAAGTCCCGTTAACCCGTTAAAGTACGCCGGCCCGCCGTACTCTGTTTATATATGAATTGTATGTAGACAAAAGAACCTGTCTGTCCTATCTCCTTCTCTTTCTGTCCCCTCACCCCAACCAGAACAGCAGAAAGCCACCACCTCTGAGCCTGGTTCTGCAGGGTTCTCCTCCTCTGAGCCTGGTTCTGCAAAGGTTTCTTCCTGTTAAAAGGAGTTTTTCCTTTCCACAGTGGCTCATGCTGCTCATGTGGATCTGTTGGGTTTCTCTGTAAGAGTGTCTAGAAATGACCATGTTGTAATTAGGGCTGAAACAATTCATCGAATAAATCGAATAATTACCTCCGCCATGAGGTTATGTAATCATGTCGGTTTGTTGGTTGGTTGGTTGGTTGGTCTGTTTGCAACATCCCGGAAAAAGTAATTGACGGGTTGCAATAAAACTTTGTGGAAAGGTGGGTCTTGGGCTAACTTAGAATTGATGAAATTTTGGTGATGATCCGGATCACTGTCTGGATCCAGGAATTTTTTAAAGGATTCTTTATCATTGACAGATAGGGAGTCTTTCACATGGTTGGGCAGGCCCGCCAACATGGGGCAACAAACGCCTGGTTCACACAGGACGCGTCCCTTCCGACGCGGAAGTGGGAAGAACCGCGCACCGACTGTCAGATCGGTGCCCCGTTAACCTATCTGACGGTTCATACAGGAGGCGCAGGGGACCGCCTCGTGCGTAACGGCTCGCGCAACGGCTCGCGCTGTGGACCGCGGCCACTCTGCTCCTCTATTTTCTCCGTGAGCCTCGCGCCGTGCACCGCCAGTTAGAGCTGGGCGATATGGCCTAAAATCAATATCACGATAAGATTGAGCAGTTCAGCTCGATAACGATAAAGACGATAACTACTTGGGGGGGGGGGGGGGGGGGGGGGGGGGCATTTAATCACAACTTTATTCCCCCCCCCCCCCCCCCCCCCCCCCCCCCCCCCCACTCGGCTAAGCGTCGCTTGTTTATTATTGTAAATATTTTCTGTCCGCCCACCCGCGCTGCAGCGCCCGGACAAACGGAGAGGGACAAGGTTGAAAAAGGTTGAAAAATTTTGAAAACACTGCAAAAAGTCGAAAAGTTTGGAAAAGGTTGAAAACACTGCAAAAAGTTGAAAAGGGTTAAAAAAGGTTGAAAACACTGCAAAAAGTTGAAAAAGTTTGAAAAAGGTTGAAAACAATGCAAAAACTTAAAACAGTTGATAGAGGGAGAAGGAGCAGTGGAGTCAGTGTCAGAGTAACAGAGGATCAATAGAGCTCCAGTCTTAATGGGAAAATCCAGACTAATCAAGCAACAGTCAGCACAACAGGTGTGTCTGTTGGTATGGAGACCAGCTGCACAGCAGCCATGACAGTGAATCAGCACTTTTTAATGGAGTGCGCATGGTTGAAGAAATGGCATTTCTCAGGGACCGAAAGGTGAAATTGAAAAAGATTTTCACACAGTCAGATTCAGAAGCCTTTCATGAATTTAATGGTGCAGGAATCATGTCTGTAGGATCTTCCATTCAGCCACGGCGATTGTGCGAACACGAGTGAAGTTTTGGATTCAGGCGTCTCCAAAATGCATTGGAGCGGATGGGAGAAAATTCTGCACTCTCCTCAAACAAATGCCTCTGGAGAGAGAACCATTTGAGATAGAGACAAAGTGACTCAATTTTACGAGTCACAAGAAAAATTCCTACGTTTTGAGGGGTTATTGTGCAGATTGAGCCAGAAATGTGGCCAGGAGGACGAGAAAATCATTTTTTTTTGGGTTAAAATTCAGAGCCTCCCGCACTCTAAATTCCTTTCTCCCACTCTAGCTTCTCCAATACACACCCATTGTAAACCCCAAAAACGGCTGAAATTCTCTCCGTACTTGAAGGCTCACAGTTTAAATTTGGTAGAAGATCTTGAAATGATACTACATACCTGAATAAAGGACAAAAATGCCTACGTTTTAAAAGTAAAATGCCATGTCAATGTGAAAGTATGACAAAGTTTTAAGGGTTCAAAGTTGAAGGAGTTTAAAGGTCAGTTGAAGGGGTTTCCCATCCACTTCAATGTTAAAAATAATTTTAAAAAGTTGAAATATTTCAAAAAGCTTAAAAAAGTTTAAAAAGTTTAGAAAGGTTTAAGAAAGGGTTTAAAAAGTTGAATAGTTTAAAAGTTGAATGGTTAAAATCGGTTAAGATTTGAAGGAGTTAAAGGGTTATAAAGTTTAAAAATTTCTCCATCCGTTAACATGGGGTAAAAAGCTGCACAAAAGTTGAAATATTTCAAAAAGTTTAAAAGATATCAAAAAGCCAGAACATAGCAGGAATGTCCTTAAAAAGCTGCACATTTTCATATCTGAATGGTTCAAATCGGACAAAATTTGTAGGAGGAGAAGCGTGCCAAAAAACGGCGGAAGAAGTCAGAGGAGGAATGTAATCGTGTGAATGCCTTCAGCATTCACACAATTATGTTGCTTTTCAGTTTTCTATTTCAGATAAACACACACACACACACACACACACACACACACACACAGGGAGAGAGGGCGACAGAGAGAGGCACCGCACGCTGCAGCGCTCCACTCTGATCACACCCGCGATCACAATGTGTGATTATATCTGGTGTTCTTATGATTGTTGGATATTGATTTGAGCTGTGGTGGAGGTCTGCGCTCTCTGAGTGCCCATTTCTAGTTCGATTATAAAAAAGCTTCGAATTAAATTCTGTTGCTTCGAGGATTCGTTTATTAATTGTGTACAGTGAAAATACCGTGAAACCGCTAGCGTGTAGCGCCCGGAACTAAAGCGCAGCATGTTTCCGCACGAAAGTGTAAGGCGCACGGACATGTCGGAGCGAGCAGATGGAGCACAGCGCGGTGAAACAACGCGAGAAATGGTGCTGCGTCAAAATACAATTGATAAAAAATGGGAACGCGTTCCACCAGCGACGAGACGCGGACGCAGCGGACGCGGCGCGTTGTCGTGACGCAGACACGTTTTCGCGGCGCGTCGGGGCAATGATGAGCAGAATGAAGAAAATGCTGGCGAAAAGGAGGAAGCACAACAAAGAAAACGCCAGAAAATGTCAAAAGTTTGGGGCAACTTTAAACGAAAAAAAGGGAAGAGCTCGGTGCAAAGTCTGCACTGCCAAGCGGAGCTGGGTATTGTAACAGCACCACGTCCATGCTAAAAAAAAAAAAAAAAAAAGTGATTGTATTCTGAGATTGTTGTTTTGCACTCCTTTGAATGCACTTTAAAATTTTAGGGCAGCTGTCAGTTTATAAAGGTGAATGTGCTGTTTTGGACTCAGCCTGAGTTTTCTTATTGTGTGAATGCTGAAGGCATTCACACCTTTACATTCCAAATCTTTAATATTATTGTGTGAATGCTGAAGGCATTCACACCTTTATTTTCCTGTTTCTCTTTAATTGTGTGAATGCTGAAGGCATTCACACCTTTACATTCCAAATCTTTAATATTATTATTGTGTGAATGCTGAAGGCATTCACACGATTACATTCCTCTTCTGACTTCTTCCGCCGTTTTTTTGGCACGCTTCTCCTCCTACAAATTTTGTCCGATTTGAACCATTCAGATATCAAAATGTGCAGCTTTTTAAGGACATTCCTGCTATGTTCTAGCTTTTTAATATCTTTTAAACTTTTTGAAATATTTCAACTTTTGTGCAACTTTTTGCCCCATGTTAACGGATGGAGATTTTTTCAAACTTTGGAACCTTATAAGTTCCTCAAATCTTAACCGATTTTAACCATTCAACTTTTAAAATATTCAACTTTTTAAACTCTTTCTTCAACCTTTTTAAACTTTTTCAACTTTGTTCAACTTTTTGAAATATTTCAACATTTTAAAATTATTTTTAACATTGAAGTCAATGGGAAAACCCTTCAACTGACCTTTCAACTCCTTCAAATTTGAAACCTTACAACTTTGTCATACTTTCACGTAGACAAGTCATTTTAGCTTTAAAACGTAGGCATTTTTGTCCTCTATTTAGCTATGTAATATCATTGCAAAATCTTTCACCAAAATTCAGCTGTGACCCTTCAAGTATGGAGAGAATTTTAGCCATTTTTGGAGTTTATAATGGGTGTGTATTGGAGAAGCTAGAGTGGGAGAGTGGCAGTTAGAGTGTGGGAGGCTCTGAATTTTAACCCAAAAAAAAATTCTTTTCTCGTCCGTATGGCCACATTTCTGGCTCAATCTCCACAATAACCCCTCAAAACGTAGGAATTTTTCTTGCGACCCGTACAATTGAGTCACTTTGTCTCTATCTCAAACGGTTCTCTCTCCAGAGGCATTTGTTTGAGGAGAGTGCAGAATTTTCTCCCATCCGCTCCAATGCATTTTGGAGACGCCTGAATCCAAAACTTCACTCGTGTTCGCACAATCGCCGTGGCTGAATGGATGATCCTACAGACATGATTCCTGCACCGTTACATTCATGAAAGGCTTCTGAATCTGACTGTGTGAAAATCTTTTTCAATTTCACCTCTGGGTTCTCGAGACATGATATTTTCTCAACCATGCGCACTCCATTAAAAAGTGCTGATTCACTGTCATGGCTGCTGTGCAGCTGGTCTCCATAGCAACAGACACACCTGTTGTGCTGACTGCTGCTTGATTAGTCTGGATGTTTCCATTAAGACTGGAGCTCTATTGATCCTCTGTTACTCTGACACTGACTCCACTGCTTCTTCAAGGTATTTCAATGTTTTTAAATTTTTTGCAGTGTTTTTAACCTTTTTCAACTTTTTTCAACCCTTTTCAACTTTTTGCAGTGTTTTTAACCTTTTTCAACTTTTTTCAACATTTTTCAACTTTTTGCAGCGCTTTCAACCTTTTTCAAAATTTTTCAACCTTTCTCAACTTTTTTCAATCCTTTTCAACTTTTTGCAGTGTTTTCAAACTTTTTCAAACTTTTTCAACTTTTTTCAACGCTTTTCAACTTTTTGCAGTGTTTTCAAACTTTTTCAACCTTTTCAACTTTTTTTTAACCTTTTTCAACTTTTTGCAGTGTTTTCAACATTTTTCAACCTCATTCAACCTTTTTCAACTTTTTACAGTGTTTTCAGCCTTTTTCAACATTTTTCAACTTTTTTGCAGTTTTCAACCTTTTTCAAAATTTTTCAACCTTTTTCAACTTTTTTTCAACCCTTTTCAACTTGTTGCAGTGTTTTCAACATTTTTCAACATTTTTCAACTTTTGCAGTTTTTTCAACCTTTTTCAAACTTTTTCATCTTTTTGCAGTGTTTTCAAACTTTTTCAACATTTTTCAGCTTTTTGCAGTGTTTTCAGCCTTTTTCAACTTTTTGCAGTGTTTTTCAACCTTTTTCAACCTTTTTTGACTTTTTGCCGTGTTTTAACATTTTTTCAACCTTTTTCGACTTTTTTTTCAGGTTTTTTCACCTTTTCTTATTCAGTTTTTCTGCATTACAGTTTAACATTTTCAGCTCAGCATTCACACTTGCAGTTTCTTCAGGAACTGCAAATTTTTTCTAGTTGTGTGAATGCTGAAGGCATTCACACTATTACATTCCTTTTCTTTATTATTCTTCTTATTATTATTATTCTGACTTCTTCCGCCGTTTTTTAACGCTTAACTACTCCTCCAAATTTGGTCCGATTTGAACCATTCATATATCAAATTGTGCAGCTTTTTAAGGACTTGGGTGCTATGTTCTAACTTTTTTATATCTTTTAAACTTTTTGAAATATTTCAACTTTTGTGCAACTTTTTGCCCCATGTTAACGGATGGAGATTTTTTCAAACTTTGGAACCTTATAACTTCTTCAAATCTTAACCGATTTTAACCATTCAACTTTTAAAATATTCAACTTTTTAAACCCTTTCTTCAACCTTTTTCAACTTTTTCAACTTTGTTCAACTTTTTGAAATATTTCAACTTTTTAAAATTATTTTTAACATTGAAGTGGATGGGAAAACCCTTCAACTGACCTTTCAACTCCTTCAACTTTGAACCCTTACTACTTTGTCATACTTTCACATAGACAAGTCATTTTACTTTTAAAACGTAGGCATTTTTGTCCTCTATTCAGGTATGTAGTATCATCTCAAGATCTTTTACCAAATTTAAACTGTGAGGCTTCAAGTATGGAGGGAATTTTAGCCGTTTCTGAAGTTTATAATGGGTGTGTATTGGAAAAGCTAGAGTGGGAGAATCAAATTTAGAGTGCGGGAGGCTCTGAATTTTAACCAAAAAAAAAATTATTTTCTCGTCCGTACGGCCACATTTCTGGCTCAATCTGCACAATAACCCCTCTAAACGTAGGAATTTCTCTTGTGACCCGTACAATTGAGTCACTTTGTCTCTATCTCAAACGGTTCTCTCTCCAGAGGCATTTGTTTGAGGAGAGTGCAAAATTTTCTCCCATCCGCTCCAATGCATTTTTGAGATGCCTGAATCCAAAACTTCACTCGTGTTCGCACAATTGGTATGGCTGAATGGATGATCCTACAGACATGATTCCTGCACCATTAAATTCATGAAAGGCTTCTGAATCTGACTGTGTGAAAATCTTTTTCAATTTCACATCTCGGTCCCCGAGAAATGCCATTTCTTCAACCATGCGCACTCCATTAAAAAGTGCTGATTCACTGTCATGGCTGCTGTGCAGCTGGTCTCCATTGCAACAGACACACCTGTTGTGCTGCTGCTGCTTGATTAGTCTGGATTTTTCCATTAAGACTGGAGCTCTATTGATCCTCTGTTACTGACACGGACTCCACTGCTGTTTACTGCTCTCTCCTCCTTTGTCAACTTTTAAGTTTTTGAAAATGTGTCAGTTTCTTCAACTGTGTTTAATTTTTTCAACTCTTGGCAGTGTTTTCAGCTTTTTTCGACTTTTTGTAGTGTTTTCAACCTTTTTCAACTTTTGGCAGTGTTTTCAACATTTTTCAACCTTTTTCAACTTTGTTTAACCCTTTTCAACTTTTTACAGTGTTTTCAACATTTTTCAACCTTTTTCAACTTTTTGCAGTGTTTTCAACCTTTTTCAACCTTTTTCAACTTTTTTCAACCCTTTTCAACTCTTTGCCGTGTTTTGAACCTTTTTCAACTTTTTTCAACCCTTTTCAACTTTTTGCAGTGTTTTGAACCTTTTTCAACATTTTTCAACTTTTTGCAGTGTTTTCAACCTTTTTCATCCATTTTCGACTTTTTGCCGTGTTTTCAAAGTTTTTAAACCTTTTTCAACTTTATTTCAGGGTTTTTCACCTTTTCTTATTCAGTTTTTGTGCATTACAGTTTAACATTTTCAGCTCAGCATTCACACTTGCAGTTTCTTCAGGAACTGCAAATTTTTTCTAGTTATTCTTCTGACTTCTTCCGCTGATTTTTGACGCTTAACTACTCCTCCAAATTTGGTCCGATTTGAACCATTCTTATATCAAATTGTGCAGCTTTTTAAGGACATTCCTGCTATGTCCTAACTTTTAAATATCTTTTAAACTTTTTAAAATATTTCAACTTTTGTGCAACTTTTTGCCCCATGTTAACGGATGGAGATTTTTTTCAACTTTGGAACCTTATAACTTCTTCAAATCTTAACCGATTTTAACCATTCAACTTTTAAAATATTCAACTTTTTAAACCCTTTCTTCAACCTTTTTCAACTTTTTCAACTTTGTTCAACTTTTTGAAATATTTCAACTTTTTAAAATTATTTTTAACATTGAAGTGGATGGGAAAACCCTTCAACTGACCTTTCAACTCCTTCAACTTTGAACCCTTACTACTTTGTCATACTTTAACATAGACAAGTCATTTTACTTTTAAAACGTAGGCATTTTTGTCCTCTATTCAGGTATGTAGTATCATCTCAAGATCTTTTACCAAATTTAAACTGTGAGGCTTCAAGTATGGAGGGAATTTTAGCCATTTCTGAAGTTTATAATGGGTGTGTATTGGAAAAGCTAGAGTGGGAGAATCAAATTTAGAGTGCGGGAGGCTCTGAATTTTAACCAAAAAAAAAATTATTTTCTCGTCCGTACGGCCACATTTCTGGATCAATCTGCACAATAACCCCTCTAAACGTAGGAATTTCTCTTGTGACCCGTACAATTGAGTCACTTTGTCTCTATCTCAAACGGTTCTCTCTCCAGAGGCATTTGTTTGAGGAGAGTGCAGAATTTTCTCCCATCCGCTCCAATGCATTTTGGAGACGCCTGAATCCAAAACTTCACTCGTGTTCGCACAATTGGTATGGCTGAATGGATGATCCTACAGACATGATTCCTGCACCATTAAATTCATGAAAGGCTTCTGAATCTGACTGTGTGAAAATCTTTTTCAATTTCACATCTTGGTCCCCGAGAAATGCCATTTCTTCAACCATGCGCACTCCATTAAAAAGTGCTGATTCACTGTCATGGCTGCTGTGCAGCTGGTCTCCATTGCAACAGACACACCTGTTGTGCTGCTGCTGCTTGATTAGTCTGGATTTTTCCATTAAGCCTGGAGCTCTATTGATCCTCTGTTACTCTGACACTGACTCCACTGCTCCTTCTACCTCTATCAACTCTTTTAAGTTTTTTGCAGAGTTTTCAACCTTTTTCAAAATTTTTCAACCTTTTTCAACTTTTTTCAACTCTTTTCAACTTTTTGCAGTTTTCAACATTTTTCAACCTTTTTTAAACTTTTTCAACTTTTTTTCAACTTTTTGCAGTGTTTTCAACCTTTTTCAACCTTTTTCAACTTTTTGCAGTGTTGTCAGTGTTTTTCAACATTATTCAACTTTTTGCAGTGTTTTCAAACTTTTTCAACCTTTTTCAACCCTTTTCAACTTTTTGCAGTGTTTTGAACCTTTTTCAACATTTTTCAACTTTTTGCAGTGTTTTCAGCCTTTTTTAACATTTTTAAACTTTTTGCAGTGCTTTCAACCTTTTTTAACATTTTTCAACTTTTTGCAGTGTTTTCAACCTTTTTCAACCCTTTTTCATCTTTTTGCAGTGTTTTCAGCCTTTTTCAACATTATTCAACTTTTTGCAGTGTTTTCAACCTTTCTCAAGCTTTTTCAACTTTTTGCAGTGTTTTCAAACTTTTTCAACCTTTTTTAAACTTTTTCAACTTTTTTTCAACTTTTTGCAACGCTTTCAACCTTTTTTAACATTTTTCAACTTTTTGCAGTGTTTTCAACCTTTTTCAACCTTTTTCAACTTTTTGCAGTGTTTTCAGCCTTTTTCAACATTGTTCAACTTTTTGCAGTGTTTTCAACCTTTTTCAACCTTTTTCAACTTTTTGCAGTGTTTTCAGCCTTTTTCAACATTGTTCAACTTTTTGCAGTTCAACCTTTTTCAAACTTTTTCAACTTTTTGCAGTGTTTTCAAACTTTTTCAACCTTTTTCAACATTTTTCAACTTTTTGCAGTGTTTTCAACCTTTTTCAACATTTTTCAACTTTTTGCAGTGTTTTCAACCTTTTTCAACATTTTCAAGTTTTTTTGCAGTGTTTTCAACCTTTTTTAAACTTTTTCAACCTTTTTTAACATTTTTCAACTTTTTGCAGTGTTTTCAGCCTTTTTCAACATTATTCAACTTTTTGCAGTGTTTTCAACCTTTTTCAAACTTTTTCAACTTTTTGTAGTGTTTTCAAACTTTTTCAACCTTTTTCAACCTTTTTCAACATTTTTCAACTTTTTGCAGTGTTTTCAACCTTTTTCAACATTTTTCAACTTTTTGCAGTGTTTTCAACCTTTTTCAACATTTTCAAGTTTTTTTGCAGTGTTTTCAACCTTTTTTAAACTTTTTCAACCTTTTTTAACATTTTTCAACTTTTTGCAGTGTTTTCAACCTTTTTCAACCCTTTTTCATCTTTTTGCAGTGTTTTCAGCCTTTTTCAACATTATTCAACTTTTTGCAGTGTTTTCAACCTTTTTCAAACTTTTTCAACTTTTTGTAGTGTTTTCAAACTTTTTCAACCTTTTTCAACTTTTTTCAACTCTTTTCAACTTTTTGCAGTTTTCAACATTTTTCAACCTTTTTTAAACTTTTTCAACTTTTTTTCAACTTTTTGCAGTGTTTTCAACCTTTTTCAACCTTTTTCAACTTTTTGCAGTGTTGTCAGTGTTTTTCAACATTATTCAACTTTTTGCAGTGTTTTCAAACTTTTTCAACCTTTTTCAACCCTTTTCAACTTTTTGCAGTGTTTTGAACCTTTTTCAACATTTTTCAACTTTTTGCAGTGTTTTCAGCCTTTTTTAACATTTTTAAACTTTTTGCAGTGCTTTCAACCTTTTTTAACATTTTTCAACTTTTTGCAGTGTTTTCAACCTTTTTCAACCCTTTTTCATCTTTTTGCAGTGTTTTCAGCCTTTTTCAACATTATTCAACTTTTTGCAGTGTTTTCAACCTTTCTCAAGCTTTTTCAACTTTTTGCAGTGTTTTCAAACTTTTTCAACCTTTTTTAAACTTTTTCAACTTTTTTTCAACTTTTTGCAACGCTTTCAACCTTTTTTAACATTTTTCAACTTTTTGCAGTGTTTTCAACCTTTTTCAACCTTTTTCAACTTTTTGCAGTGTTTTCAGCCTTTTTCAACATTGTTCAACTTTTTGCAGTGTTTTCAACCTTTTTCAACCTTTTTCAACTTTTTGCAGTGTTTTCAGCCTTTTTCAACATTGTTCAACTTTTTGCAGTTCAACCTTTTTCAAACTTTTTCAACTTTTTGCAGTGTTTTCAAACTTTTTCAACATTTTCAAGTTTTTTTGCAGTGTTTTCAACCTTTTTTAAACTTTTTCAACCTTTTTTAACATTTTTCAACTTTTTGCAGTGTTTTCAACCTTTTTCAACCCTTTTTCATCTTTTTGCAGTGTTTTCAGTCTTTTTCAACATTATTCAACTTTTTGCAGTGTTTTCAACCTTTTTCAAACTTTTTCAACTTTTTGTAGTGTTTTCAAACTTTTTCAACCTTTTTCAACTTTTTTCAACCCTTTTCAACTTTTTGCAGTGTTTTCAACGTTTTTCAACTTTTTGCAGTGTTTTTCAACCTTTTTCAACCTTTTTCGACTTTTTGCCATGTTTTCAAAGTTTTTCAACCTTTTTCAACTTTATTTCAGGGTTTTTCACCTTTTCTTATTCAGTTTTTCGGCATTACAGTTTAACATTTTCAGCTCAGCATTCACACTTGCAGTTTCTTCAGGAACTGCAAATTTTTTCTAGTTGTGTGAATGCTGAAGGCATTCACACCTTTACATTCCAAATCTTTAATATTATTATTGTGTGAATGCTGAAGGCATTCACACCTTTATTTTCCTGTTTCTTTATTATTCTTCTTCTGACTTCTTCCCCCGTTTTTTGACGTTTAACTCCTCCTACAGTTTTTGGCCTATTTGAACCATTCAAATATCAAATTGTGCAGCTTTTTAAGGACATTATTGCTATGTTCTAGCTTTTTAAAATCTTTTAAACTTTTTGAAATATTTCAACTTTTGTGCAACTTTTTGCCCCATGTTAACGGATGGAGATTTTTTCAAACTTTGAAACCTTATAACTTCTTCAAATCTTAACCGATTTTAACCATTCAACTTTTAAAATGTTCAACTTTTTAAACCCTTTCTTCAACCTTTTTCAACTTTTTCAACTTTCTTCAACTTTTTGAAATATTTCAACTTTTGAAAATTATTTTTAACATTGAAGTGGATGGGAAAACCCTTCAACTGACCTTTCAACTCCTTCAACTTTGAACCCTTACTACTTTGTCATACTTTCACGTAGACAAGTCATTTTACTTTTAAAACGTAGGCATTTTTGTCCTCTATTCACGTATGTAACATCATTTCCAGATCTTCTACCAAATTTAAACTGTGAGCCTTCAAGTACGGAGAGAATTTCAGTCGCCTTTGGAGTTTACAATGGGTGTGTATTGGAAAAGCTAGAGTGGGAGAATCAAATTTAGAGTGCGGGAGGCTCTGAATTTTAACCAAAAAAAAATGATTTTCTCGTCCGTACGGCCACATTTCTGGCTCAATCTGCACAATAACCCCTCAAAACGTAGGAATTTCTCTTGTGACCCGTACAATTGAGTCACTTTGTCTCTATCTCAAACGGTTCTCTCTCCAGCTGCATTTGTTTGAGGAGAGTGCAGAATTTTCTCCCATCCGCTCCAATGCATTTTGGAGACGCCTGAATCCAAAACTTCACTCGTGTTCGCACAATTGCCGTGGCTGAATGGATGATCCTACAGACATGATTCCTGCACCATTAAATTCATGAAAGGCTTCTGAATCTGACTGTGTGAAAATCTTTTTCAATTTCACCTCTGGGTTCTCCAGGCACGACATTTTCTCAACCATGCGCACTCCATTAAAAAGTGCTGATTCACTGTCATGGCTGCTGTGCAGCTGGTCTCCATTGCAACAGACACACCTGTTGTGCTGCTGCTGCTTGATTAGTCTGGATTTTTCCATTCAGACTGGAGCTCTATTGATCCTCTGTTACTCTGACACTGACTCTACTGTTTCTTCTACCTCTATCAACTTTTTTAAGTTTTAGCAGTGTTTTCAACCTTTTTCAAACTTTTTCAACTTTTTTCAAAGTTTTTCAACTTTTTACAGTGTTTTCAACCTTTTTCAAACTTTTTCAACTTTTCGCAGTGTTTTCAACCTTTTTCAAACTTTTCCAACTTTTTTCAACCTTTTTCAACTTTTTGCAGTGTTTTCAACCTCTTTCAACTTTTTTCAACCCTTTTCAACTTTTTGCAGTGTTTTCAACCTTTTTCAAACTTTATCAACTTTTTTCAGTTTTTCAACTATTTACAGTGTTTTCAACCTTTTTCAAACTTTTCCAACTTTTTTCAACCTTTTTCAACTTTTTACAGTGTTTTCAACCTTTTTCAAACTTTTTCAACTTTTTGCAGTGTTTTCAACCTTTTTCAAACTTTTCCAACTTTTTTCAACCTTTTTCAACTTTTTGCAGTGTTTTCAACCTTTTTCAACTTTTTTCGACCCTTTTCAACTTTTTGCAGTATTTTCAAACTTTTTCAAACTTTTTCAACGTTTTTCAACCCTTTTCAACTTTTTGTAGTATTTTTAAACTTTTTCAACCTTTTTCAACTTTTTGCAGCGTTTTTCAACTTTTTCAACGATTTTCAACTTTTTGCAGTGTTTTCAACCTTTTTCAACCTTTTTCAACCTTTTTCAACTTTTTGCAGTGTTTTCAACCTTTTTCAACTTTTTTCAACTTTTTGCAGGGTTTTCAACCTTTTTCAACTTTTTTCAACTTTTTGCAGCGTTTCAACCTTATTCAACTGTTTTCAACTTTTTTAGTGTTTTCAAACTTTTTCAACGTTTTTGCAGTGTTTTCAAACTTTTTCAGGTTTTTTTCAACTTTTTGCAGTGTTTTCAACCTTTTTCAAACTTTTCCAACTTTTTTCAACCTTTTTCAACTTTTTGCAGTGTTTTCAACCTTTTCAACTTTTTTCGACCCTTTTCAACTTTTTGCAGTATTTTCAAACTTTTTCAAACTTTTTCAACGTTTTTCAACCCTTTTCAACTTTTTGTAGTATTTTCAAACTTTTTCAACCTTTTTCAACTTTTTGCAGTGTTTTCAACCGTTTTTAAAACTTTTTCAACTTTTTGCAGTGTTTTAAAACTTTTTCAACCTTTTTCAAGTTTTTGCAGTGTTTTCAACCTTTTTCAAGTTTTTGCAGTTTTTTTAATCTTTTTCAACCGTTTTTAACTTTCTTCAACTTTTTGCAGAGTTTTCAACCTTTTTCAACCTTTTTCTACTTTTTTTAGCGTTTTCAACCTTTTTGAACCATTTTTAAGTTTTTGCAGTGCTTTAAAACTTTTCCAGTGTTTTTCAACTTTTTGCAGCGTTTTCAACCTTTCTCAACTGTTTTCAATTTGTTGCAGCATTTTCAACGTTTCTGAACTTTTTTCAACTTTTTACAGTGTTTTCCAACTTTTTCAAACTTTTTCAACTTTTTGTAGTGTTTAACGTTTTTCAAACTTTTTCAACTTATTGCAGTGTTTTTAATCTTCTTTAACCGTTTTTAACTTTTTTCAACTTTTTGCAGAGTTTTCAACCTTTTTCAACTTTTTGTAGTGTTTTTAACCTTTTTCAACTTTTTGAAGCGTTTTCACCTTTTTCAAGGTTTTTCAACTTTTTGCAGTGTTTTCAAAGGTTTTCAACCTTTATCAACCTTTTTCAACTCTTTGCAGTGTTTTCAAGCTTTGTCAAAATTCATCAACTTCCTTTTCAACCTTTCTTCTTGAACTTCTTCTGCATTACAGTTTGGCATTTTCAGCTCAGCATTCACACTTGCAGTTTCTTCAGGAACTGCAAATTTTTTCTAGTTGTGTGAATGCTGAAAGCATTCACACGATTACATTCCTCCTCTGACTTCTTCCGCAGTTTTTTGGCACGCTTCTCCTCCTACAAATTTTGTCCGATTTGAACCATTCAGATATCAAAATGTGCAGCTTTTTAAGGACATTCCTGCTATGTTCTGGCTTTTTAATATCTTTTAAACTTTTTGAAATATTTCAACTTTTGTGCAGCTTTTTACCCCATGTTAACGGATGGAGAAATTTTTAAACTTTATAACCCTTTAACTCCTTCAAATCTTAACCGATTTTAACCATTCAACTTTTAAACTATTCACCTTTTTAAACCCTTTCTTAAACCTTTTTAAACTTTTTAAACTTTTTTAAGCTTTTTGAAATATTTCAACTTTTTAAAATTATTTTTAACATTGAAGTGGATGGGAAACCCCTTCAACTGACCTTTCAACTCCTTCAACTTTGAACCATTATTACTTTGTCATACTTTCACGTAGACAAGTCATTTTACTTTTAAAACGTAGGCATTTTTGTCCTTTATTCAGGTATGTAGTATGATCTCAAGATCTTTTACCAAATTCAAACTGTGGGCCTTAAAGTACAGAGAGAATTTCAGCCGTTTTTGGAGTTTACAATGGGTGTGTATTGGAAAAGCTAGAGTGGGAGATTCGAATTTAGAGTGGGGGAAGCTCTGAATTTTAACCAAAAAAAAATTTATTTTCTCGTCCGTACGGCCACATTTCTGGCTCAATCTGCACAATAACCCCTCAAAACGTAGGAATTTTTCTTGTGACCCGTACAATTGAGTCACTTTGTCTCTATCTCAAACGGTTCTCTCTCCAGAGGCATTTGTTTGAGGAGAGCGCAGAATTTTCTCCCATCCGCTCCAATGCATTTTCGAGACGCCTGAATCCAAAACTTCACTCATGTTCGCACAATCGCTGTGGCTGAATGGAAGATCCTACAGACATGATTCCTGCACCATTAAATTCATGAAAGGCTTCTGAATCTGACTGTGTGAAAATCTTTTTCAATTTCACATCTCGGTCCCCGAGAAATGCCATTTCTTCAACCATGCGCACTCCATTAAAAAGTGCTGATTCACTGTCATGGCTGCTGTGCAGCTGGTCTCCATTGCAACAGACACACCTCTTGTGCTGCTGCAGCTTGATTAGTCTGGATTTTTCCATTAAGACTGGAGCTCTATTGATCCTCTGTTACTCTGACACTGACTCCACTGCTCCTTCTACCTTTATCAGCTTTTATAAGTTTTTGCAGTGTTTTCAACAATTTTCAACCCTTTATAACTTTTTGCAGTGTTTTCAACCTTTTTCAAACTTTTTCAACTTTTTTCAAACTTTTTCAACTTATTGCAGCATTTTCAACCTTTTTCAACTTTTTTCAACTTTTTGCAGTGTTTTCATACTTTTTTAACCTTTTTCAACGTTTTGCAGTGTTTTCAACCTTTTTCAACTTTTTTCAACTTTTTGCAGTGTTTTCATACTTTTTTAACCTTTTTCAAATTTTTGCAGTGTTTTCAACCTTTTTCAACCTTTTTCAACTTTTTTCATCTTTTTGCAGTGTTTTCAACCTTTTTCGAACTTTTTCAACTTTTTGCAGTGTTTTCAACCTTTTTCAAACTCATTCAACTTTTTGCAGTGTTTTCAACCTTTTTCAACTTTTTTCAACTTTTTGCTGTGTTTTCATACTTTTTTAACCTTTTACACATTTTTGCAGTGTTTTCAACCTTTTTCAAACTCATTCAACTTTTTGCAGTGTTTTGAACCTTTTTCAACTTTTTTCAACTTTTTGCAGTGTTTTCAACCTTTTTCAACTTTTTTCAACTTTTTGCAGTCTTTTCATACTTTTTTACCCTTTTTCAAATTTTTGCAGTGTTTTCAACCTTTTTCAACTTTTTTCAACTTTTTGCAGTGTTTTCAACCTTTTTCGAACTTTTTCAACTTTTTGCAGTGTTTTCAACCTTTTTCAAACTCATTCAACTTTTTGCAGTGTTTTCAACCTTTTTCAACTTTTTTCAACTTTTTGCAGTGTTTTCATACTTTTTTAACCTTTTACAAATTTTTGCAGTGTTTTCAACCTTTTACAAACTTTTTCAACTTTTTGTGGTGTTTTCAACCTTTTTCAAACTTTTTCAACTTTTTGCAGTGTTTTCAAACTTTTTCAACCTTTTTCAACTTTTTGCAGTGTTTTCAAACTTTTCCAACTTTTTTCAAATTTTTTCAAACTTTTTCAACTTTTTTCAACTTTATTTCAGGGTTTTTCACCTTTTCTTATTCAGTTTTTCTGCATTACAGTTTAACATTTTCAGCTCAGCATTCACACTTGCAGTTTCTTCAGGAACTGCAAATTTTTTCTAGTTATTCTTCTGACTTCTTCCGCCGTTTTTTGACGCTTAACTACTCCTCCAAATTTTGTCCGATTTGAACCATTCATATATCAAATTGTGCAGCCTTTTAAGGACATTCCTGCTATGTTCTAACTTTTTAATATCTTTTAAACTTTTTGAAATATTTCAACTTTTGTGCAACTTTTTGCCCCATGTTAACGGATGGAGATTTTTTCAAACTTTGGAACCTTATAACTTCTTCAAATCTTAACCGATTTTAACCATTCAACTTTTAAAATATTCAACTTTTTAAACCCTTTCTTCAACCTTTTTAAACTTTTTCAACTTTGTTCAACTTTTTGAAATATTTCAACTTTTTAAAATTATTTTTAACATTGAAGTGGATGGGAAAACCCTTCAACTGACCTTTCAACTCCTTCAACTTTGAACCCTTACTACTTTGTCATACTTTCACGTAGACAAGTCATTTTACTTTTAAAACGTAGGCATTTTTGTCCTTTATTCAGGTATGTAGTATCATCTCAAGATCTTTTACCAAATTCAAACTGTGGGCCTTAAAGTACAGAGAGAATTTCAGCCGTTTTTGGAGTTTACAATGGGTGTGTATTGGAAAAGCTAGAGTGGGAGATTTGAATTTAGAGTGGGGGAGGCTCTGAATTTTAACCAAAAAAAACATTCTTTTCTCGTCCGTACGGCCACATTTCTGGCTCAATCTGCACAATTACCCCTTAAAACGTAGGAATTTTTCTTGTGACCCGTACAATTGAGTCACTTTGTCTCTATCTCAAACCGTTCTCTCTCCAGAGGCATTTGTTCGAGGAGAGTGCAGAATTTTCTCCCTTCCGCTCCAATGCATTTTCGAGACGCCTGAATCCAAAACTTCACTCGTGTTCGCACAATCGCCGTGGCTGAATGGATGATCCTACAGACATGATTCCTGCACCATTAAATTCATGAAAGGCTTCTGAATCTGACTGTGTGAAAATCTTTTTCAATTTCACCTTTCGGTCCCTGAGAAATGCCATTTCTTCAACCATGCGCACTCCATTAAAAAGTGCTGATTCACTGTCATGGCTGCTGTGCAGCTGGTCTCCATTGCAGCAGACACACCTGTTGTGCTGACTGCTGCTTGATTAGTCTGGATTTTTCCATTAAGACTGGAGCTCTATTGATCCTCTGTTACTCTGATGCCTGACTCTGTTGTTTCTTCAACATTCTTAAAGTTTTTTCAACTTTTTGCAACGTTTTCAAACTTTTTCAACCTTTTTCAACTTTTTGCAGTGTTTTCAGCCTTTTTCAACATTGTTCAACTTTTTGCAGTGTTTTCAACCTTTTTCAACCTTTTTCAACTTTTTGCAGTGTTTTCAGCCTTTTTCAACATTGTTCAACTTTTTGCAGTTCAACCTTTTTCAAACTTTTTCAACTTTTTGCAGTGTTTTCAAACTTTTTCAACCTTTTTCAACATTTTTCAACTTTTTGCAGTGTTTTCAACCTTTTTCAACATTTTTCAACTTTTTGCAGTGTTTTCAACCTTTTTCAACATTTTCAAGTTTTTTTTGCAGTGTTTTCAACCTTTTTTAAACTTTTTCAACCTTTTTTAACATTTTTCAACTTTTTGCAGTGTTTTCAACCTTTTTCAACCCTTTTTCATCTTTTTGCAGTGTTTTCAGCCTTTTTCAACATTATTCAACTTTTTGCAGTGTTTTCAACCTTTTTCAAACTTTTTCAACTTTTTGTAGTGTTTTCAAACTTTTTCAACCTTTTTCAACTTTTTTCAACCCTTTTCAACTTTTTGCAGTGTTTTCAACGTTTTTCAACTTTTTGCAGTGTTTTTCAACCTTTTTCAACCTTTTTCGACTTTTTGCCATGTTTTCAAAGTTTTTCAACCTTTTTCAACTTTATTTCAGGGTTTTTCACCTTTTCTTATTCAGTTTTTCTGCATTACAGTTTAACACTTTCAGCTCAGCATTCACACTTGCAGTTTCTTCAGGAACTGCAAATTTGTTCTAGTTGTGTGAATGCTGAAGGCATTCACACCTTTGTTTTCCTGTTTCTTTATTATTATTCTGTATTCTTCCGCCGTTTTTTGACGCTTAACTCCTCCTACATATTTTGTCCGATTTGAACCATTCATATATCAAATTGTGCAGCTTTTTAAGGACATTCCTGCTATGTTCTAACTTTTTCATAACTTTTAAACTTTTTGAAATATTTCAACTTTTGTGCAACTTTTTGCCCCATGTTAACGGATGGAGATTTTTTCAAACTTTGGAACCTTATAACTTCTTCAAATCTTAACCGATTTTAACCATTCAACTTTTAAAATATTCAACTTTTTAAACCCTTTCTTCAACCTTTTTAAACTTTTTCAACTTTGTTCAACTTTTTGAAATATTTTAACTTTTTAAAATTATTTTTAACATGGAAGTGGATGGAAAACCCTTCAACTGACCTTTCAACTCCTTCAACTTTGAACCCTTACTCCTTTGTCATACCTTGACGTAGACAAGTCATTTTACTTTTAAAACGTAGGCATTTTTGTCCTCTATTCAGGTATGTAATATCATTTCAAGATCTTCTACCAAATTTAAACTGTGAGCCTTCAAGTACGGAGAGAATTTCAGCCGTTTTTGGAGTTTACAATGGGTGTGTATTGGAAAAGCTAGAGTGGGAGATTCGAATTTAGAGTGCGGGAGGCTCTGAATTTTAACCAAAAAAAAAATTATTTTCTCGTCCTTACGGCCACATTTCTGGCTCAATCTGCACAATAACCCCTGAAAACGTAGGAATTTTTCTTGTGACCCGTACAATTGAGCCACTTTGTCTCTATCTCAAACGGTTCTCTCTTCAGAGGCATTTGTTTGAGGAGAGTGCAGAATTTTCTCCCATCCGCTTCAATGCATTTTCGAGACGCCTGAATCCAAAACTTCACTCGTGTTCGCACAATTGGTATGGCTGAATGGAAGATCCTACAGACATGATTCCTGCACCATTAAATTCATGAAAGACTTCTGAATCTGATTGTGAAAAAATATTTTTCAATTTCACGTCTGGGTTCTTGAGGAATGACATTTTCTCAACCATGCGCACTCCATTAAAAAGTGCTGATTCACTGTCATGGCTGCTGTGCAGCTGGTCTCCATAGCAACAGACACACCTGTTGTGCTGACTGCTGCTTGATTAGTCTGGATTTTTCCATTAAGACTGGAGCTCTATTAATCCTCTGTTACTCTGACACTGACTCTCCTGCTTCTTCTGCCTTTTTCAACCTTTTTCAACTTTTTGCAGTATTTTTAACCTTTTTCAAACTTTTTCAACTTTTTGCAGTGTTTTGAACCTTTTTCAAACTTTTTCAACTTTTTGCAGTGTTTTTAACCTTTTTCAAACTTTTTCAACTTTTTGCAGTGTTTTCAACCTTTTTCAACTTTTTTCGACCCTTTTCAACTTTTTACAGTGTTTTCAACATTTTTCAAGCTTTTTCAACTTTTTGCAGTGTTTTCAACCTTTTTCAAAATTTTTCAACATTTTTCACCTTTTTTCAGCCTTTTTCAACTTTTTGCAGTGTTTTCAAACTTTTTCAATATTTTTCAACTTTTTGCAGTGTTTTCAACCTTTTTCAAAATTTTTCAACCTTTTTCAACTTTTTTCACCCCTTTTCAACTTTTTGCAGTGTTTTCAACCTTTTTCAACATTTTCAAGTTTTTTTTCAGTGTTTTCAACCTTTTTTAAACTTTTTCAACTTTCTGCAGTGTTTTCAACCTTTTTCAAACTTTTTCAACTTTTTGCAGTGTTTTCAAACTTTTTCAACCTTTTTCAACTTTTTTCAACTCTTTTCAACTTTTTGCAGTGTTTTCAACCTTTTTCAACATTTTTCATCTTTTTGCAGTGTTTTCATCCTTTTTTAAGTTTTTGCAGTGTTTTTCAACCTTTTTCAACTTTATTTCAGGGTTTTTCACCTTTTCTTATTCAGTTTTTCTGCATTACAGTTTAACATTTTCAGCTCAGCATTCACACTTGCAGTTTCTTCAGGAACTGCAAATTTTTTCTAGTATTATTATTCTGACTTCTTCCGCCGTTTTTTTGACACTTAACTCCTCTTACAGTTTTTGTCCGATTTGAACCATTCAAGTATCAAAATGTTCAGCTTTTAAAGGACATTCCTGCTATGTTCTAGCTTTTTAAAACCTTTTAAACTTTTTGAAATATTTCAACTTTTGTGCAACTTTTTACCCCATGTTAACGGATGGAGATTTTTTCAAACTTTGAAACCCTTCAACTCCTTCAAATCTTAACCGATTTCCGATTTTAACCATTCAACTTTTAAAATATTCAACTTTTTAAACCCTTTCTTAAACCTTTTTAAACTTTTTCAACTTTGTTCAACTTTTTGAAATATTTCAACTTTTTAAAATTATTTTTAACATTGAAGTGGATGGAAAACCCCTTCAACTGACCTTTCAACTCCTTCAACTTTGAACCCTTAAAACTTTGTCATACTTTCACATAGAAAAGTCATTTAACTTTTAAAACGTAGGCATTTTTGTCCTCTATTCAGGTATGTAATATCATTGCAAGATCTTCTACCAAATTTAAACTGTGAGCCTGCAAGTACGGAGAGAATTTCAGCCGTTTTTGGAGTTTACAATGGGTGTGTATTGGAAAAGCTAGAGTGGGAGAGTGGCAGTTAGAGTGCGGGAGGCTCTGAATTTAAACCAAAAAAAAATTCTTTTCTCGTCCGTACGGCCACATTTCTGGCTCAATCTGCACAATAACCCCTCAAAATGTAGGAATTTTTCTTGTGACCCGTAAAATTGAGTCACTTTGTCTCTATCTCAAACGGTTCTCTCTCCAGAGGCATTTGTTTGAGGAGAGTGCAGAATTTTCTCCCATCCGCTCCAATGCATTTTTGAGACGCCTGAATCCAAAACTTCACTCGTGTTCGCACAATCGGTATGGCTGAATGGATGATCCTACAGACATGATTCCTGCACCATTAAATTCATGAAAGGCTTCTGAATCTGACTGTGTGAAAATCTTTTTCAATTTCACATCTCGGTCCCCGAGAAATGACATTTCTTCAACCATGCGCACTCCATTAAAAAGTGCTGATTCACTGTCATGGCTGCTGTGCAGCTGGTCTCCATTGCAACAGACACACCTGTTGTGCTGCTGCTGCTTGATTAGTCTGGATTTTTCCATTAAGCCTGGAGCTCTATTGATCCTCTGTTACTGACACTGACTCCACTGCTCCTTCTCCCTCTATCAACTTTTTTAAGTTTTTGCAGTGTTTTCAACCTTTTTTTTAACCTTTTTCAACTTTTTGCAGTGTTTTGAACCTTTTTCAACCGTTTTCAACTTTTTTAAACCCTTTTCAACTTTTTGCAGTGTTTTGAACCTTTTTCAAACTTTTTCAACTTTTTGCAGTGTTTTCAACCTTTTTCAACTTTTTTCAAACTTTTTCAACTTTTTGCAGTGTTTTCAAACTTTTTCAACCTTTTTCAACTTTTTTCGACCCTTTTCAACTTTTTACAGTGTTTTCAACATTTTTCAACCTTTTTCAACTGTTTGCAGTGTTTTCAAACTTTTTCAAAATTTTTTAACATTTTTCACCTTTTTTCAACCTTTTTCAACTTTTTGCAGTGTTTTCAACCTTTTTCAAACTTTTTCAACCTTTTTCAACTTTTTTCACCCCTTTTCAACTTTTTGCAGTGTTTTCAACCTTTTTCAACATTTTCAAGTTTTTTTTCAGTGTTTTCAACTTTTTTTAAACTTTTTCAACTTTCTGCAGTGTTTTCGACCTTTTTCAACATTTTTCAACTTTTTGCAGTGTTTTCAACCTTTTGCAAACTTTTTCAACTTTTTTCAACCCTTTTCAAGTTTTTGCAGTGTTTTGAACCTTTTTCAACATTTTTCAACTTTTTGCAGTGTTTTCAACCTTTTTCAAGTGTTTGCAGTGTTTTTCAACCTTTTTCAACCATTTTCAACTTTATTTCAGGGTGTTTCACCTTTTCTTATTCAATTTTTCTGCATTACAGTTTAACATTTTCAGCTCAGCATTCACACTTGCAGTTTCTTCAGGAACTGCAAATTTTTTCTAGTTGTGTGAATGCCTGAGGCATTCACACGATTACATTCCTCTTCTGACTTCTTAAGCCGTTTTTTGGCACGCTTCTCCTCCTACAAATTTTGTCCGATTTGAACCATTCAGATATCAAAATGTGCAGCTTTTTAAGGACATTCTGGCTATGTTCTGGCTTTTTAACATCTCTTAAACTTTTTGAAATATTTCAACTTTTGTGCAACTTTTTTCCCCATGTTAACGGATGGAGATTTTTTCAAACTTTGGAACCTTATAACTTCTTCAAATCTTAACCGATTTTAACCATTCAACTTTTAAAATATTCAACTTTTTAAACTCTTTCTTCAACCTTTTTAAACTTTTTCAACTTTGTTCAACTTTTTCAAATATTTCAACTTTTTAAAATTATTTTTAACATTGAAGTCAATGGGAAAACCCTTCAACGGACCTTTGAACTCCTTCAACTTTGACCCCTTACAACTTTGTCATACTTTGACGTAGACACTTCATTTTACTTGCAAAATGTAGGCATTTTTGTCCTCTATTTAGGTATGTTATATCATGTCCACATCTTTTACCAAATTCAAACTGTGAGCCTTCAAGTACGGAGAGCATTTCAGCCGTTTTTGGAGTTTACAATGGGTGTGTATTGGAAAAGCTAGAGTGGGAGAAAGGAATTTAGAGTGCGGGACGCTCTGGATTTAAACCAAAAAAATAATTCTTTTCTCGTCCCCCTGGCCACATTTCTGGCTCAATCTACACAATTACCTCTCTAAACGTAGCCACTTTTCTTGTGACCCGTACAATTGAGTCACTTGGTCTCTATCTCAAACGGTTCTCTCTCCAGCTGCATTTCTGTGAGGAGAGCGCAGGATTTTCTCCCATCCGCTCCAATGCATTTTGGAGAGAGATTTTCTCACTCAAATCCAAAACTTCTCTCATGTTCGCACCATCACGGTGGCTGAATGGATGATTCTACAGACATGATTCCTGCACCATTAAATTCATGAAAGGCTTCTGAATCTGATTGTGAAAAAATCTTTTTCAATGTCACCTCTGGGTTCTCGAGGAATGACATTTTCTCAACCATGCGCACTCCATAAGAACTGCTGGTTCACTGTCATGGCTGCTGTGCAGCTGGTCTCCATAGCAACAGACACACCTGCTGTGCTGACTGCTGCTTGATGAGTCTGGACTTTTCCATTCAGACTGGAGCTCTATTGATCCTCTGTTACTCTGACACTGACTCTGCTGTTTCTTCAACTTTCTTAAAGTTTTTCCAACTTTTTGCAACATTTTTGAACTTTTTCAATCTTTTTCAACTTTTTCAACTTTATACAGCGTTTTTCAACTTTTTCAATCATTTTCAACCTTTTTCAACTTTTTGCAACGTTTTTGAACTTTTTCAACGATTTTCAACTTTTTGCAGTGTTTTCAAACTTTTTCAACCTTTTTCAACTTTTTCAACTTTATGCAGCGTTTTTCAACTTTTTCAATGATTTTCAACTTTTTACAGTGTTTTCAAACTTTTTCAACCTTTTTCAACCTTTTTCAACTTTTTGCAGTGTTTTCTTTCTTTTTCAATGTTTTTCAACTTTTTGCAGCGTTTTCAACCTTTTTCAACTGTTTTCAACTTTTTGCAGTGTTTTCAACCTTTTTCAACTATTTGCAGTGTTTTCAACCTTTTTCAACATTTTGCAGCGTTTTCAAACTTTTTCAACTTTTTTCAAGTTTTTGCAGCGTTTTTCAACCTTTTTCAACCTTTTTCAGGTTTTTTCAACTTTTTGCAGCGTTTTCAACATTTTCAACCTTATTCAACTGTTTTCAACTTTTTGCAGTGTTTTCAAACTTTTCATCATTTTTACAGTGTTTTCAAACTTTTTCAATGTTTTTCAGCTTTTTGCAGTGTTTTAAAACTTTTTCAACCTTTCTCAACTGTTTTCAACTTGTTGCAGCGTTTTCAACCTTTCTCAACTTTTTTCAACTTTTTCCAGTGTTTTCAACCTTTTTTAAAACTTTTTCAACTTTTTGCAGTGTTTTCAAAGGTTTTCAACCTTTTTCAACTCTTTGCAGTGTTTTCAACCTTTCTTCTTGAACTTCTTCTGCATTACAGTTTAGCATTTTCAGCTCAGCATTCACACTTGCAGTTTCTTCAGGAACTGCAAATTTTTGTGTGAATGCTGAAGGCATTCACACCTTTGTTTTCCTGTTTTCTTTATTGTGTGAATGCTGAAGGCATTCACACCTTTACATTCCAAATCTTTAATATTATTATTATTATTCTTCTGACTTCTTCCGCTGATTTTTGACGCTTAACTACTCCTACAAATTTTGTCCGATTTGAACCATTCATATATCAAATTGTGCAGCTTTTTAAGGACATTCCTGCTATGTTCTTTTTTTTTTTTTTTTTTTTTTTTTTTTTTCCCTTGTCCTGTTCGGTAGCTGGGGCGTGCAATATTGTATGATTGTAGCCTTTTACTATCCGAACAGATTTTAATATTAGCAGCAGGATGAGACTGAGTCTCCTCCTGCTGCTGCCTTTATTTAAAGCTGGCATCCGGCATGGCTACCGGACAGGACCGGGACGGAAACGCTCAGAGAGCAGGGACAGAAAGAGAGAAAGATAAAGAGAGGGAGAACGGAAGGGGGGGGCACACAACCTATGTACAAAGTCACAATACAAAACAGTGTTGTCGACGCACCACACGCAACCTAGAACAATCCCAAACCCCCAATCTAGACAACACCAAAACAGAGCCGACAACCAACACAGAAAATTACAGAACCATACATACATTTTTTTTTTTTTTTTTTTTTTTTTCCCCCCTTTTTTTCCAAACCATATTAGATGGCGGCGCGCACAGACGCTGCGGCTCGTAGCTCCGTGTTTTTCCTTCTTTTAAGTGTTTTGTTTGTCCTTTCACGCGCAAATCTCGTCTACAGCCGCCAGGAACTTCTGGATATTGGATTTAATGCAAAACGAACAATATCAGCAGAATCGAGCCGTTTCTACAACATTCCAAACAACATCGGGAGACCGCCCGGCGCTCCGTGGATTGTTGTCGGGCCCGGCAGGCGGCGTAGGCGGAGAAGAGAGAGGAAGCAGAAGCGAGGCTGCCGGTCTGGCCTGCTAGCCCGACTGAGGAGAAGCCCACACAAGCCTCCCCTCCCGAGTATGTTTCTGACCAACGCACGGTCTTTGATCCACAAAATGGATGAACTAGAACTGCTCATGGAAGGAAATCGATACGTGAGAGACTGCTGTGTATCGATCATATCAGAAACCTGGCTTCACCCGCGGATCCCCGACGCCGCAGTGCAGCTAGCTGGCCGCTCAATGTACCGGTGGGACCGCAACAGTGATTCCGGTAAGAGGAGAGGTGGTGGCCTGTGCATTTACGTACACAACGACTGGTCTACAAATAACACTATTATGCACACACACTGCTCACCGGACATAGAGTTCATTTCTGTCAAAGCCCGTCCGTTTTTCCTGCCCAGGGAGCTAAAAGCTGTGCTAATCACGGCCGCTTATATACCACCGGATGCTAACACTAGCATAGCTCTCACGCTATTAGCGGACGTATTAAATACATTACAGCAGTCTTACCCCGACGGCGTACACATTGTTGCAGGAGACTTCAACCAGGCAAACCTGAAGTCTGTCCTGCCTAAATTCTACCAACATGTAAGCTGTGCTACTAGAGGGGAAAACACCCTAGATCACGTCTATACAAACATCAAACATGCATACAGAGCCGTACAACTGCCACATTTAGGCCAGTCAGACCACCTGTCTCTGCTCCTCGCCCCTGCTTACACACCGCTAAGAAGAGGCACAGCTCCAGTGACCAAGACCATCACAACCTGGCCCGAAGATGCTCTTCTTCAACTCCAGCACTGTTTCCAGCACACTGAATGGAGTGTCTTTGAACACCAGGACCTGACCCTACACACAGAGGCTGTACTATCCTACATTAAGTTCTGTACGGGGAATGTAACAGTGGAAAAACGCATCCGAGTGTTCCCAAATCAGAAGCCCTGGATGAACAGCCATGTCAAGACACTCCTCATGGACCGAAACACCGCCTTCAGATCTGGAAGCAAGGAACTGTACAGTGCTGCCAGAGCTGACCTGAAGAGAGGAATCAGGAAAGCGAAAGCAGAGCACAGACAGAGGATTGAAAGCCACCTCTCTGACAACAACTCTCAGTTGGTGTGGCAGGGAATTCAGCAGATCACAAACTTCAAGGGTCATACAAACTCAGGAGTGGTCCCGAGCACCGCACTAGCAGAGGAGTTGAACACCTTCTTTGCACGCTTTGAGACCCCCGCCCAAAAGGCTGCAGTCACACCCCCTCAGCCACATCCAACTTCCAGCTCCCAAGCACTGACTGTGCAGGCACATGAAGTGGAAAGGGTGCTGAAAAAGGTGAACCCCAGGAAAGCTTCTGGACCGGACGGTGTACCGGGGAAGGTGCTCAAGGCCTGCGCCACACAACTCTCGCAGGTCTTCACCAAAATCTTTAACCTCTCCCTGACACAGTCCACCATCCCAGCGTGCCTGAAGTCTGCCACCATTATCCCAGTGCCAAAGAAATCTGCCACCACCAGCCATAAGGACTACCGCCCAGTGGCACTTACACCCATCATCACTAAGTGCCTGGAACGGCTGGTTCTCAACCATATCATGTCCTGCCTTCCTGCCTCTCTCGACCCCTACCAGTTCGCTTACAGAGCAAACAGGTCAACAGAGGATGCCATAGCCATCACACTGCACACTGCGCTGAGCCACTTAGAACATCGGGAGAGCTACGTCAGGATGCTCTTCGTTGACTTCACCTCAGCCTTTAATACCATCATCCCCGACACCCTGGTCAGGAAATTGATCGATCTGGGACTCCCCCCACTCACCTGCACCTGGATCAAAGATTTCCTGACAAACCGACCCCAGACGGTTAAACTGGGGCCCCACCAGTCCTCCACCCGGTCACTGAGCACAGGCTCTCCACAAGGGTGTGTGCTGAGTCCACTGCTCTACACCCTCTACACCACGGACTGCAGACCCGCCCACTCCAGCAACACCATCATTAAGTTTGCGGATGATACAACGGTGGTGGGACTGATCACCAGGGGCGATGAGTCTGCCTACAGGGATGAAGTCCTGAAACTGGCTGAGTGGTGCTCGGCAAACAACCTGTCTCTGAACACCACAAAGTCCAAAGAAGTCATCGTGGACTTTAGGAAACGCAGGTCTGATCCACCTCCCCTTTTCATACACGGGGATCCAGTGGAGAGGGTCCACACCTTCACCTTCCTGGGCACTGTGATCACCGACAACCTCTCCTGGTCTGCAAACACCTCAGCTGTCTTTAAGAAGGCACAGCAGCGTCTGCACTTCCTGAGAGTTCTCAAGAAAAGTAACATCTGTGAGAAGCTGCTGGTGACCTTCTACCGCTCCACCATCGAGAGCATCCTGACCTACTGCATCACCGTGTGGTTCTCCCACTGCACCGAGGCAGACAGGCAGAGACTACAAAGAGTGGTGAGGACAGCTGAAAAGATCATCGGATGCCCTCTTCCCTCCATCAGAGACTTATTCACATCCCGCTGCCTCAGCAGAGCTGAGGCAATCAAAAGAGACAGTACCCACCCAGCACACCACCTGTTTGAACTGTTACCCTCTGGCAGGCGCTACAGGTCCATCAAAACAAAGACAAACAGACTAAGAAACAGCTTCTTTCCACAAGCCATCACTGCACTGAATCTGAAGGGTCACTGACAGACACGCACTCATGGAAATGTGCAATAATCTGCAAATACTGCAAGTTCTTTTCTATATATGATTTTTTTTTTTTTTTTTTTTCTATTTATGTTTTCCTTTTAAATTTGCACTATTGTTGGTTGTTCTTTTAAATTATATATACACGGATGCTGCTTGAAATTTCGTTGCACTTTGTGCAATGACAATAAACTGATTCTGATTCTGATTCTGATTCTGATTCTGAACAGACCAGGCCACAAAAATAAAAGGAGGTGTAGGGGAGGAGGGAAATGCAAGGACACCACAAACCGTATTTTTTTTTTTTTTTTTTTTTTTTTTGAATATAGCTAGTCGTAACTAGTAGTAAACTAGGGGCGTGCATCAAGAGAGGTCTGCTACAGATCACCATTAGTCTAACCACCACAAGAAGACAAGGTAACCCAGTATGTAAAGAGTGATTAAAGATCAACGTGATCATGTGAATATGATGGTGACAGTGATGGTGATAGTGATCATGCATATATGACCTCTGACCTCTGAGAAGGCCAGAAGCAGGCCAGAGAGGCCCTCAGAGCCCAGACAGCCGGCGGACATCACAGAGCCCGGATCCAAGCCGCCCCCCCAGGCAGACGCCCACGCTCCAGTCCAGAAACGGGGCAGAGGAAAGCCCCGGCCGGGGACCCCGGCAGTCCCGGGGCCCGGGCCCCGCGGAGCCATGACCGGCAGGAGCCGGTCCACCCCGGGCGCCGGACGCCCGGGGCGGGCAGGGCCGAGAGCCCAAGGCCCAAGAGCCCAGGAGCCAACCCCCCACCCAGGCGAAGGGCTATGACCCACCCGGGAGAACCAGCCCACACGGGCGGCTACCCACCCCGGGCCAGTACACCCCCCAGCGCTCCGGCCACGCACCCCGAGATCCAGGGCATCACCCCCCCCCCCCCACCCCACCCCACCCCCCCCACCCCACCCCACCCCCCCCCCCCCCCCCAACCCACCCCACCCCACCCCCCACCCCACGACCCCCACCCGGAACCCACCCCCCCGCCCGTCCCCCGCCCGGCCCACCCCTCCCACCCCCTGTCCTCTCCCGCCTCACTCCCCCCCGCCCCAACCCAACACTCATACCCACTCACTCATACTGACACACACACATGCACACACGCACACACACAACCACTCATCCCTAAACCAAACGCACACACACACACACTCACATTCCAACACACTCACACCCTCTCACGCACACGCTAACAAGCACGCACACGCACACGCACATACACACAGACACACAGACACAGACACACAGACGCACGCACGCACACACGCACACACGCACGCACGCACGCACACACGCACACACGCACACACGCATACACGCACACACGCACACACGCACACACACACACACACACACACACACACACACACACACACACACACAGTCCATCCTACCCCAAACACACTCACATTCCCGCGTCATCCAACTGTCACATCCTGTGGGAGACACCCCCGGAAGGCAAGGGAACACCGAACCCCACATCCAGAACCCCCCGCCACCCACAACTGCCGCCCCCACCCCCCCACCCCCCCGCCGCAGACAGGTATGCACCCCCCTGAGCCAGCAGCCCCCCAAACCACAGCCGCTCCAAACCCCCGGCCTGTGGGGAAAACAACAGCCCCCCCCGCCCCACCCCCCACCAGAAGGAATCTGGAAACGGGGGCGCAGAAGACCCCATTGCCCTCCCTCCCCCCCCTCCGTCTCTTGAGTGTTGATGGGAGTATATGTTGTTTGCGATTAAAATTTGAGGGTCAGTAACCACACCGTGCCGCGAGTGAGGCCAAACGAGCAGTCTCATCCACCTGAACAGCCCCACCCCCGACACAGCGCGCCAAGACCCCCCGATGTGTGTGTTTGTATGTATTTGGTCGTGTTAGATGACTAAGTGCAATTAAGACTGAGAGGCGAGCCACTGAAGGGTGCAGTGATTGGGGCCACTTAGATGGCCCCCTCCACCATACCCAACTTGATAAGCCCGCCTCCCAAAGCCCTACGTGTGTGTGCATGAGAGCGGGGGGAGAGGGGGGTCCGGGGATGCCGCAGCACCCCCGTCACCCAGGAGCCCCCCGATGAAGGACAGGGCCAGGAGCGCCACCCCCCCCCCCCCCCAGGACCAGGGCGGACAGCGACCATGGCCAGAGAACCACCGACCCAAGAAGCACACACCCATCATGCATCAGGAGGAGTGAAGGTGAGGACAGACAGGGGGCAGCAGAAGGACCCAGACCCAGGGCCCACCGACCCCAGGCCCACCGGGGCCACCCCCCACAGGACACCGCACTCTCTCATACATAGCTCCAGTCGCCCACACATATACACCCACACGTACAGACATACATACATACTTACAGATACACACCCTCACACACATACATACCCCGCTCACAGATACATACCCACACACACATACATACATAGTCATACACAAACATATCCAGATACACACCCACACACTCACATACACCTACATAAATACCCACACATACAAAAACATATATACATACTCACACATACACACCCACACACATATACACATACACGTACACGCACCTTCCCCAACCCCCTAACCCCCACAGCCCACCACCCCCCTATCTACACCCCCATCCACCCCACCCTGTCCCCCACCACCCACCCACCTCCCCCGCCTCCCCCCACCCATCCACCCCACCCCCCTGTCCCCCACCACCACACCACCCACCCCGATGCCCTGGATTCCGGGGCAGCAACCAGACACCAGGGCGTGCACCGACCCAGGCCGCGGCAGCACGCCCGAGCCGACCGGCCCCCCCAGCCAGGTCGACCCCCTCACCCTCACGGAAGGAGAGAGCCCCCAGGCACCAGGGCCCAGGGCCCCCAGCCACACCCGCCCCAGGACACCCCGGCCGCCCGGACATGAACCGGCACCCGCCGACCCCGGCCCCCCGGGGCCCCCGCCCCACCGCCGCCAGACAGCCCCAACAACCGGCAGCCCCCCCACCCCCAATCCAAACCAAACACGAAGACAGCCCCCAGCGAAGCTGCCCAGATCCCGACCCCAAGACAGTGCCAACCACCTGCAGCCATCAGGCCCCCCCACCAACAACCGACCCTCAAAGTGGAGAGGCCCTCATCTTCCCCTTACATTAAGTGATGGAGCTGATCACAGGGGACCAGAGGGAACCAGATTCAGCTGATTGATCCTCTGAACAGACAGACATCGTCTCCAAGCTGATATGATCTAATAGAAGATTCTTAAACTGCCCGTTACTCAGATTATTTCTGGATTTCCAATTTACAAGGATAGTTTTCTTTGCGATGCACAAGATGGTGAGAACCATGTAGACAGAGTTTATCGACATGTTAATTTCACCCAGATCACCTAAAAGGCACAGTGTGGGAGTTGCAGGGATATTGCATGTGAACCATGTTGACAGGTCCTCACACACCTGAAGCCAGAACCTCTGCACTGGTGTGCAGGACCACAAGGCATGGAGGTAGTTGTCAGTCATGTTATCCTTGCAATGTGAACAGATATCAGATTGTGATAGACCCATCTGGAACATCCTTCGTCCTGTGTAATGAATTCTATGCAGAATTTTGAATTGTATTAGTTGTATATTTGAATTCTTTGTCATTTTGAAAGTATTTAAACATATTTGTGACCACGCATTTTGGTCAAAGTTGTTAGATAAGTCAGCCTCCCATTTTAAGGTCGGAAGGAAGATTTCGTCTTCTACCTTTGATAATATTTTATATATCTTTGATAGCAACTTTGGGGAACTGAGGTTTAAGAATTCTTCGACCCCGAGAGGTAGCTGTCCCTGCAATTGATTAAAGGTATACTTTTTGCCTATGATAGATTTAAGTTGATGATATTCTAAAAATGCTGTGCTGCTGATTCCATATTGTGAGATGAGAGTATTGAATGATAGAAAGTTGCCATTTTCAATGATATGTTCAAGCTGGCTGATTCCTTTATTTCTCCACTGAGTGAAGTTGATCATCTTTTTGTTTTGCACGATGTCCGGGTTGTTCCAGATGGGTGTGAGTTTACACGGGATCAGAGAAGATTTGGTTAGCTTTAGAAAGTCCCACCAAGCCATTAAAGAGGAGCTGATGTTGACACTTTTAAAACACTGATGGGATTTGATGGTGGGACTGATGAATGGCAGGTCAGAGATAACTAGATCCTCACATAATGCTTGCTCTACATCCAGCCATGGCTCATCTAAATTGTTCGGTTTAAGCCATTTGGAGATATATTGCAGCTTGCTGGCTATAAAGTAATTACTGAAGTTAGGCAAGTCTAGTCCACCTCTGTCTTTAGTCTGTTGTAGCGTCTTTAAACTGATACGTGATGGTTTATTTTTCCAGAGAAATTTAGATATGTATGAGTCCAGTGATTTGAACCAGCCAGACGATGGTTTGGTTGGTATCATTGAAAATAAATAGTTAACCTTAGGTAAAGTCATCATTTTAATGGTGGCAACCCTCCCCATAAGAGATATAGGTAAGCGTCTCCACCGTAAGAGGTCATCCTCTGTTGATTTCAGTAACGGAACGTAATTTAGTTTTAAAAGTTCTGATATCCTTGGAGAAATGTTTATGCCTAAATATCTAATGTTTCCAGACTGGATTGTAGCATTGGGTATACTTTGTAAATCACAGTTTATAGGCATGGCTGTAGTCTTAGACCAGTTGATAGAATAGTCAGATATTAGTGAAAATTTGTCAATAAGTGTGATTGTCTGGGAGATAGAAGATGGAGAGTTCTGCAGGAAAAGCAATACATCATCTGCATAAAGACTTATTTTATGTTCTTGTATTGTTTGTTTGTTGTTATGTTATGTATTTGTTTGTGTTTTTGTTTTTGGAATTTGTATATGGATTATTTTGTAGATAATGTGGCTGCTTTGACACATTGAGAAGATGTTGTATGGACCCCAGGAAGAATAGCTTTGGCATTGCCATGCTAATGGGGATCCAAATAAATCAAATCAAATCAAATTCTATCTTATTGTTAGCCAGGATCCCTCTGATGTCTTTATTTTGTCTTATAGCAGCTGCCAGAGGTTCGATAAAGATGGCAAACAGTGAGGGAGAGAGTGGACAGCCCTGTCTGGTTCCTCGCTGCAGACAGAAGCTTGGAGAAGTCTGCTCGTTAGTCTTCACACATGCAGCTGGGTTGTTATATAAGATTTTAATCCAATCTATGAAAGACGTTCCAAACCCAAATTTGGTTAATATTCCAAATAGAAATTTCCAATTTACTCGATCAAAAGCTTTTTCAGCATCTAAAGAGATAATTATGGATTCCAGATTGTGTATTGTAGAGTAATCTATTATATTAATTAATCTGCGCATGTTATTGGATGAGTGTCTACCTTTAATGAACCCTGTTTGGTCAGGATGTATTATGAGCGGGGTTACCTTTTCTATTCTTCTGGATAGGGCTTTGCTGATTATTTTGAGATCTACATTTATTAATGAAATAGGACGGTAACTAGACGGAAGTGTGGGGTCTTTCCCTGGTTTAAGTATTAAAGTTATTTTGGCTAAGTTCATATTTGAGGGTACTGTTCGTTTATTTTTTATTTCCATTACCATTTTATGAAAAGTGGGAGCCAACATGGTCCAGAATTCTTTATAGAATTCTGCTGGATAGCCATCTGGACCTGGAGCTTTATTGTTGGGCATATCCTGCAGAGATTTATGGAGTTCATCCAGTGAAAGAGGAGAATCCAACACTATTCTATTTTCATCTTTCAATTTTGGAAGGTTAATATCATTAAAAAAAGTATTAATTTCCTCATCTGTTGTGTCTATTTGTGATCGGTATAATCCTTGATAGAAATCTCTAAAGATATTATTGATCTTGTCTGGGTCATGGCTGATGTTTCCTTCTGAATCTTTAACAGCTGAAATCGTGTTTTTCTCCTTGTTTGTTTTTAACTGATTCGCCAGGAATCTTCCAGATTTATTACTATGCTCAAAGTTCTCTAAACGGAGTCGTTGGATCAGGAATTGAGTTTTTTTATCTAGAATTTCATTCAGTTCAAGTTTAGCTTTCCTTATATCCTTCAGTATGTTCTCTTGTGGGGAGACATGATAAGCCTCCTCCAGCGATTTAATTCTTAATTCCAATTCTAAAGTTCTTGAAGCTTCTTTCTTTTTCTTGTGTGAGGAGAAGGAAATTATTTTTCCCCTCATCACTGCTTTCCCTGCCTCCCAAAGAACACATGCTGAAGTATCTGGCAAGTCATTATTTTCTAAATATATAGACCATTCTCTCGTTAGATAGCTAATAAACTCTGGATCTTTAAGTAATGATGTATTAAATCTCCAGTTTCTAGTTGGTGGTTTATTCGTCTTATTTCTGAGAGTAAATGAAACTGGTGCATGATCACTTATGACGATGGGATGAATTTTGATTTCTGAGATGTCATTCATCAGTGTGCTGCTAGTTAAGAAATAATCTAATCTAGAGTAGGAATGGTGAACTGAAGAGAAGAATGTGTATTCTCTTGCAGTGGGGTGGTGAGAGCGCCAGGCATCGCAGAGACCAAAATCCTTCATGTACTGTTTCACAGTTTCTGAGGATTGCCAGAGTCGTTGACTTCCTGTGGTGCTCAGTCTGTCCAATTGTAGGTCAGAAACCATGTTGAAATCCCCTCCTATAATCAATGTGTGACCTGAGTGATCATCCAGTGAGGAGAAGAGGGAGTGAAAGAAGGAGGGGTCATCAACATTAGGTCCATACACGTTAGCAATGCAGAATTTAACATTCTGGATAGATAATGTGATAATAACAAATCTGCCTTCTGGATCTATGATTGAACTGTCAGTAGAGAAGTTTAACCTTCTACTGATAAGAGTTGCTACTCCTCTTTGCCTGGAATTGTAACAGGCTGAGTACACGTGTGGAAACTGTGTTGATCGGAGAAGATCTACTGATGAGTTTGTTAGATGAGTTTCCTGTAATAAGACAATGTCTGCCTGCAACTCCTGAAGCCGATGGGTAATTTTTAATCTCTTTTCCCTTGTACCAGCCCCACGGATATTCCAGGAAACGAAATTAAGAGTGTTCATGACCAGACAGCTATGAGTGTTACATGCATTTCACTGAACCTGGTGTCTGAATGGAGCCCGTTGTTTACTGGTGTGCACGCGTGCATGTCAGCTGAATGTGCGTTCTGAATCTGTCTATCAACATGCTTATAGTGCGCGTGAACCTGTACAGTGATGTGTGTCAATAAGCCGATGTCCCGGTGCGCCCCGCGTGTCGGGTTACTATGGTAACGGGTGCAGCTACAGTGAAGCGTGAGAGGGTGAGAGTGAAAAAGGGTGAAGAGAGAAAAAAGTGAGAGTGAAAAAAGAAACAAATGCTTAAAAAAACACATCCACGGTGAGCAGTGCAGTGGAGACGGGCAGTGACTTACTATTAATTAATTTATGGCTGTTTTATGTATCAATATTTACGGAGTGATTATGGGATAGTGAGAATGCAGCACCTGAGATCAGTAGAGCCACGGAGTGATGTTTGGGTCACGGAACAGCTGGCCGTTGATGAATAATTTATCCACGGCGATGACGGCGCGGGAGCCCTCCGAGATGGATTTTTTCCTGATCGGGAACAGAACTCTGCGCCGATCCAGGATCTCCTTCGGGAATTGATCATTCACGCCGTAGTGGGTTCCCTTCAGCTGCCGGCCCTGGCTCTTCACCTGCTCCTTCTGTTTGAAGTTGACGAACTTGGCCACGATGGGTCTGGGTCTGGACTCGCCGGGTCTTCTCCCTCCCAGGCGGTGGATCCTGTGGAAGGAGATGTTTTTCACCGCTTCCTCCGGGAGCTTCAGCTGCGTTCTGAGGAAACTTTTCACCGTCGCCTCGGGGTCCTCCTCCGTCTGCTCCGGGATTCCAGAGAACACTAAGTTGTCCCTCATGCTCCTGGCCTGGAGATCGATCACCGTTTCTTTAATCTTCTTGTTTTCCTCTGACAGTCGGGTCAGCCCCTCCGTGAGGGTCTTCACCGACTCTCTGAGGCTGACGTTCTCCGCCGCCAGCGACTCGACCTGCTGCTGGCTGAATTCCAGCGACTCGCGCACAGCCTGGAACTCCTTGTGGAGGATTTCCAACAGGTTCAGGCGAGCATCGAGGCTGGAAAGTTTCTTATCTATGGAGATAAGAACGTCCGTCGAGTCGTTCGCAGGTGGAGAAATAGCTCCAGACGATTCCTCCCGCTGTCTCTTGGCTTTAGACGAGGAAGTAGAGGGGGTGGATGTTTGATTCGGCTTCCCCATGACGATCCGGTCGAAGCAGCGATCTATGTACTCTGTCAGGCTGGTCGAATCCTCTTCACTGTGCTCCAGGGTGAACCTGAAACACACTAATTTCTCTACTTCTACGACTTTTTAGAGCCGAGTTAGTGAAATTCAGTAAACAAATGAATCTGTCAGCGCGCTTAGTTTGAATCTGCCGTCTCACAGGAAGTGCGTCACTTACCACATCACACGTCACCTACCTGCGCCGTCCCTTTCCTGCTATGTTCTAACTTTTTAATATCTTTTAAACTTTTTGAAATATTTCAACTTTTGTGCAACTTTTTGCCCCATGTTAACGGATGGAGATTTTTTCAAACTTTGGAACCTTATAACTTCTTCAAATCTTAACCGATTTTAACCATTCAACTTTTAAAATATTCTACTTTTTAAACCCTTTCTTCACCCTTTTTCAACTTTTTCAACTTTGTTCAACTTTTTGAAATATTTCAACTTTTTAAAATTATTTTTAACATTGAAGTGGATGGGAAAACCCTTCAACTGACCTTTCAACTCCTTCAACTTTGAACCCTTACTACTTTGTCATACTTTCACATAGACAAGTTATTTTACTTTTAAAACGTAGGCATTTTTGTCCTCTATTCACGTATGTAGTATCATCTCAAGATCTTTTACAAAATTTAAACTGTGAGGCTTCAAGTATGGAGGGAATTTTAGCCGTTTCTGAAGTTTATAATGGGTGTGTATTGGAAAAGCTAGAGTGGGAGAAAGGAATTTAGAGTGCGGGAGGCTCTGAATTTTAACCAAAAAATAAATTATTTTCTCGTCCGTACGGCCACATTTCTGGCTCAATCTGCACAGTAACCCCTCAAAACGTAGGAATTTTTCTTGTGACCCGTAAAATTGAGTCACTTTGTCTGTATCTCAAACGGTTCTCTCTCCAGAGGCATTTGTTTGAGGAGAGTGCAGAATTTTCTCCCATCCGCTCCAATGCATTTTCGAGACGCCTGAATCCAAAACTTCACTCGTGTTCGCACAATTGGTATGGCTGAATGGATGATCCTACAGACATGATTCCTGCACCATTAAATTCATGAAAGACTTCTGAATCTGACTGTGTGAAAATCTTTTTCAATTTCACCTTTCGGTCCCTGAGAAATGCCATTTCTTCAACCATGCGCACTCCATTAAAAAGTGCTGATTCACTGTCATGACTGCTGTGCAGCTGGTCTCCATAGCAACAGACACACCTGTTGTGCTGCTGCTGCTTGATTAGTCTGGATTTTTCCATTAAGACTGGAGCTCTATTGATCCTCTGTTACTCTGACACTGACTCCACTGCTGTTTACTGTTCTCTCCTCCTTTGTCAACTTTTAAGTTTTTGAAAATGTTTCAGTTTCTTCAACTGTGTTTAATTTTTTTCAACTCTTGGCAGTGTTTTCAGCTTTTTTTGACTTTTTGTAGTGTTTTCAAACTTTTTCAACATTTTTCAACCTTTTTCACCTATTTGCAGCGTTTTCAACATTTTTTAACTTTTTTCAACTTTAGCAGTCTTTTATAACTTTTTCAACCCTTTTCAACTTTTTTCATCTTTTGGCAGTGTTTTTAACCTTTTTCAATCTTTTTTGACTTTTTGCAGCGTTTTCAACTTTTTACAACTTTTTTCAACTTTTTGCAGTGTTTTCAAACTTTTTCAATATTTTTCAACTTTTTGCAGTGTTTTCAACCTTTTTCAAACTTTTTCAACCTTTTTCAACTTTTTTCACCCCTTTTCAACTTTTTGCAGTGTTTTCAACCTTTTTCAACATTTTCAAGTTTTTTTTCAGTGTTTTCAACCTTTTTTAAACTTTTTCAACTTTCTGCAGTGTTTTCGACCTTTTTCAACATTTTTCAACTTTTTGCAGTGTTTTCAACCTTTTGCAAACTTTTTCAACTTTTTTCAACCCTTTTCAAGTTTTTGCAGTGTTTTAACACTAGGTTTACCAAGCAGGGGCCGGTTTGGCCCAACCCATCCCAGAACCCAGAGAGGGGCCACAGTGGCTCAGTGCTTTTGAATACACAAGTCGCTGTCCTCCAGCCAGCCACCTTTCATTTGTAAATGCAGCCGCTACGCAATGCATCATGCAGGAATGAGGCCCAAATAGAGGGAGAAGTGTAGCACACAAACCAATGTTCAGCTGATGCTTCTAAAACTCTCTTCATGTGATAGTTTATATCAGTTTGACACAAATGACCATTTTCAGAAGAGAAAATTTTGTTGTGGATGTAAGGTATCATTTTGCACGAGAATTGGGGAGTTTGCACATTTTATTAGTGTGTGTATTTCATAGTTAAAAAAATAAGATATATTTTACAGTGCATCTGTGGGTGCTGTGTATGAAAACAATATTTGTCATAACATAGTATGAACAGTGCCTTGAAAAAGTCTTCACCTCCTTTGAATTCTTTGCCCTTTTTCTTAAATTTCATACTTTGAACATTAAGTTATAAAATTGGCATATTTTGTGAGGAACCAACATCAAATGGGACACAACTGTGCAGTGAAATGAAATTTGTACAACATTTAAACTTGTTTTTAGAAATAAAAACCTGAAAAGTGGGATGTGCAATATTATTCACCCTCTTTTCTCATAGTGGCTTCAGAAGTTGTCTGATTATTTCCTAAATGGTCAAATGTTGAGCTAATGACTAAACAGAGTCTGAGTGCAATCCAGTCTTAGAACAGATGTAGCTGGTCTGCAATGGTCCCGATGATCTGTCAGAGAAACAAACGCAAAACTATACTCTTCTCTGTGCCACAAAATCAGTCCTTCTGTTGAGGGGAGGTTTGAGGTGGCCTTTTCACAAGGCTACCCTGCACTGAAGTGCCTTGCTCCCCTTCACACTCTGGCCCACAAACCCCCACCACACAAAACAAATCCATTGTTTGGAGAAAGAATCTTCCTCCCTGGCTCTCCCCCCCAATAGGTATGCATGAGCCAACAACCTGGCAGGTATCGGCTGCATTTACAAAAGAAAAGCAGGCCAGTGAGTGGCCGCTGAGCTGTGCACTGAAAATCAGGGGAAAAGGGGAAGAGTTTCATAGGTAGGAAAAAAAAAAAAAAGAAAACTTGGGATTACAAAAAAATTCAGTCTTTTTGGAAAGAGCCTTCCTGGCCGATTTGCCAATTTTATGTATTTATGTTTGCAGTATGAAATTTAACAAAAGGTCAAAAAATTCAAGGAGGAAATATACTTTTGCAAGGCGCTGAATGTGCTTGAAGAAAATATAACACTGAATCAGCATCCAATGTAAAACTGAAGTAAGAGGTTGACGCAGTTTATGTTTTTCATTTCTTCCTGTGACATATTGATTATGCACAGAATTCAGTCTGCTTGGCTGATCCGGGCACCTCCCGACGAATCTTATTCATTGTGCCAAGGATGGTGGTCTTCTGTTGGAGGAGTTGTTTGTCGAGAGCCAGAGACATGAAGAAATTATCTGTTGTTACCGTTCTGCTTTTGTCCAGAAACGGCTTCATCAGCTTTATCACCACATCTTCTCCCACTCTCACTGCCTTGGCATGGCTGGGGTCTTTCCCCACATAGGGGGTCATGTTGCACACAGATTTAGTCTTCAGGTCACATGCCACCCAGAACTTCATCCCAACCTGGTCTGGTTTTGTTGCAATGTATTGCAAGAAACAACAGTGACACATTGCTGGGAACAGCTGTTTGTGGTGATGTGCCTGCCTGGACTGTAGGACCAAATGCAGTTTGCAACAAAGAAACTCCAAACATTGGAGATTGTGGGAAACCTGTCAGTCTCAACTGGGTCCCAGTCAAAACCTGGGAGTTACATCACAATTTGTGATGGGTAAAAAAAGTTAATTGTGTTTGGAAAGAATCTTCTCTGCCAAACTCAGGAGGAAATCTCAAAGTAGTCCCTGGCTCTGTTCAAGTCACCTCCTCCCCCTCAGAGGTATGCATGAACCAACTAGCTGGAAGGTATCGGCTGCATTTACAAATGAAAGGTGGCTGGCTGTAGGAGAACGACTTGTGTATTCAAAAGCACTGGACCACTTTGGCCTCTCTGGGTTTCCCAGGGAGGCCAGAAAATCCTGGTATTCCTAGTGTTAAACCTTTTTCAACATTTTTCAACTTTTTGCAGTGTTTTCAACCTTTTTCAACCTTTTTCGACTTCTTGCCGTGTTTTAACATTTTTTCAACCATTTTCAACTTTATTTCAGGGTTTTTCACCTTTTCTTATTCAGTTTTTCTGCATTACAGTTTAACATTTTCAGCTCAGCATTCACACTTGCAGTTTCTTCAGGAACTGCAAATTTTTTTCTAGTTATTCTGCTTCTTCTGACTTCTTCCACTGATTTTTGACGCTTAACTCCTTCTACAAATTTTGTCCGATTTGTACCATTCAAATATCAAATTGTTCAGCTTTTTAAGGACATTCCTGCTATGTTCTGGCTTTTTAAAACCTTTTAAACTTTTTGAAATATTTCAACTTTTGTGCAACTTTTTGCCCCATGTTAACGGATGGAGATTTTTTCAAACTTTGGAACTTTATAACTTCTTCAAATCTTAACCGATTTTAACCATTCAACTTTTAAAATATTCAACTTTTTCAACCCTTTCTTCAACCTTTTTAAACTTTTTCAACTTTGTTCAACTTTTTGAAATATTTCAACTTTTTAAAATTATTTTTAACATTGAAGTGGATGGGAAAACCCTTCAACTGACAGTTCAACTCCTTCAACTTTGACCCCTTACAACTTTGTCATACTTTCACATAGACAAGTAATTTTACTTTTAAAACGTAGGCATTTTTATCCTCTATTCACGTATGTAACATCATCTCCAGATCTTTTACCAAATTTAAACTGTGAGCCTTCAAGTACAGAGAGAATTTCAGTCGCTTTTGGAGTTTACAATGGGTGTGTATTGGAAAAGCAAGAGTGGGAGAATCAAATTTAGAGTGCGGGAGGCTCTGAATTTTAACCAAAAAAAAAATTATTTTCTCGTCCGTACGGCCACATTTCTGGCTCAATCTGCACAATAACCTCTCAAAACGTAGGAATTTTACTTGTGGCCCGTAAAATTGAGTCACTTTGTCTCTTTCTGAAACTGTTCTCTCTCCAGAGGCATTTGTTTGAGGAGAGTGCAGGATTTTCTCCCATCCGCTCCAATGCATTTTCGAGACGCCTGAATTCAAAACTTCACTCGTGTTTGCACAATCGCCGTGGCTGAATGGATGATCCTACAGACATGATTCCTGCACCATTAAATTCATGAAAGGCTTCTGAATCTGACTGTGTGAAAATCTTTTTCAATTTCACCTCTGGGTTCTCCAGGCACAACATTTTCTCAACCATGCGCACTCCATTAAAAAGTGCTGATTCACTGTCATGGCTGCTGTGCAGCTGGTCTCCATAGCAACAGACACACCTGTTGTGCTGCTGCTGCTTGATGAGTCTGGATTTTCCCATTAAGACTGGAGCTCTATTGATCCTCTGTTCCTCTGACACTGACTCGACTGCTCCTTCTCCCTCTATCAACTTTTTTAAGTTTTTGCAGTGTTTTCAACCTTTTTTAACCTTTTTCAACTTTTTGCAGTGTTTTTAACCTTTTTCAAACTTTTTCAACTTTTTGCAGTGTTTTCAACCTTTTTCAACTTTTTTCGACCCTTTTCAACTTTTTACAGTGTTTTCAACCTTTTTCAACCTTTTTCAACTTTGTTTTAACCCTTTTCAACTTTTTACAGTGTTTTCACCTTTTTTCAACCTTTTTCAACTTTTTGCAGTGTTTTCAACCTTTTTCAACATTTTTCAACTTTTTGCAGTGTTTTCACCTTTTTCAACATTTTTCAACTTTTTGCAGTGTTTGCAACCTTTTTCAAAAATTTTCAACCTTTTTCAACTTTTTTCAACCCTTTTCAACTTTTTGCAATGTTTTCAACATTTTTCAACCTTTTTCAACTTTTTGCAGTGTTTTCAACCTTTTTCAACATTTTCAAGTTTTTTTTCAGTGTTTTCAACCTTTTTAAACTTTTTCAACTTTCTGCAGTGTTTTTAACCCTTTTCAACATTTTTCAACTTTTTGCAGTGTTTTCAACCTTTTTCAAACTTTTTCAACTTTTTGCAGTGTTTTCAAACTTTTTCAACCTTTTTCAACTTTTTTCAACCCTTTTCAACTTTTTGCAGTGTTTTGAACCTTTTTCAACCTTTTTCAACTTTTTGCAGTGTTTTCATACTTTTTCAACCTTTTTCAACTTTATTTCAGGGTTTTTCGCCTTTTCTTATTCAGTTTTTCTGCATTACAGTTTAACATTTTCATCTCAGCATTCACACTTGCAGTTTCTTCAGGAACTGCAAATTTTTTTCTAGTTGTGTGAATGCTGAAGGCATTCACACCTTTGTTTTCCTGTTTTCTTTATTATTGTGTGAATGCCTGAGGCATTCACACGTTTATTTTCCTGTTTCTTTATTATTATTATTATTATTATTATTATTCTGACTTCTTCCGCCGTTTTTTGACACGCTTCTACTCCTTCAAATCTTGTCCGATTTGAACCATTCATATATCAAATTGTGCAGCTTTTTAAGGACATTCTGGCAATGTTCTAACTTTTTAATATCTTTTAAACTTTTTGAAATATTTCAACTTTTGTGCAACTTTCTGCCCCATGTTAACGGATGGAGATTTTTTCAAACTTTGGAACCTTATAACTTCTTCAAATCTTAACCGATTTTAACCATTCAACTTTTAAAATATTCAACTTTTTAAACCCTTTCTTCAACCTTTTTCAACTTTTTCAACTTTGTTCAACTTTTTGAAATATTTCAACTTTTTAAAATTATTTTTAACATTGAAGTCAATGGGAAAACCCTTCAACGGACCTTTCAACTCCTTCAACTTTGACCCCTTACAACTTTGTCATACTTTGACGTAGACACGTCATTTTACTTGCAAAATGTAGGCATTTTTGTCCTCTATTCAGGTGTGTTATGTCATGTCCACATCTTTTACCAAATTCAAACTGTGAGCCTTCAAGTACGGAGAGCATTTCAGCCGTTTTTGGAGTTTACAATGGGTGTGTATTGGAAAAGCTAGAGTGGGAGAAAGGAATTTAGAGTGCAGGAGGCTCTGGATTTAAACCAAAAAAATAATTCTTTTCTCGTCCCCCTGGCCACATTTCTGGCTCAATCTGCACAATTACCTCTCTAAACGTAGCCACTTTTGTTGTGACCCGTACAATTGAGTCATTTTGTCTCTATCTCAAACGGTTCTCTCTCCAGCTGCATTTCTGTGAGGAGAGCGCAGGATTTTCTCCCATCCGCTCCAATGCATTTTGGAGAGAGATTTTCTCACTCAAATCCAAAACTTCGCTCATGTTCGTACCATCACAGTGGCTGAATGGATGATCCTACAGACATGATTCCTGCACCATTACATTCATGAAAGACTTCTGAATCTGATTGTGAACAAATCTTTTTTAATGTCACCTCTGGGTCCTCGAGGAATGACATTTTCTCAACCATGCACACTCCATAAGAACTGCTGGTTCACTGTCATGGCTGCTGTGCAGCTGGTCTCCATAGCAACAGACACACCTGTTCTGCTGGCTGCTGCTTGATGAGTCTGGACTTTTCCATTAAGACTGGAGCTCTATTGATCCTCTGTCACTCTGACACTGACTCTACTGCTTCTTCAACATTCTTAAAGTTTTTCCAACTTTTTGCAATGTATTTAAACTTTTTCAACCTTTTTCAACTTTTTGCAGCGTTTTCAAACTTTTTCAACTTTTCAAGTTTTTGCAGCGTTTTTCAACTTTTTCAACGATTTTGAACTTTTTGCAGCGTTTTCAAACTTTTTCAACTTTTTTCAAGTTTTTGCAGCGTTTTTCAACTTTTTCAACGATTTTCAACTTTTTGCAGCGTTTTCAAACTTTTTCAACTTTTTTTCAAGTTTTTGCAGCGTTTTTCAACTTTTTCAACGATTTTCAACTTTTTGCAGCGTTTTCAAACTTTTTCAACTTTTTTCAAGTTTTTGCAGCGTTTTTCAACTTTTTCAACGATTTTCAACTTTTTGCAGCGTTTTCAACCTTTCTCAACTTTTCTCAACTTTTTAGAGTGTTTTCATCCTTTTTTAAAACTTTTTCAACTTTCTGCAGTATTTTAAAACTTTTTCAACCTTTTTCAACTTTTTGCAGTCTTTTCAACCTTTTTCAACTTTATGCAGCGTTTTCACCTTTTTCAAGGTTTTTTTTTAACTTTTTGCAGTGTTTTCAACGGTTTTCAACCTTTATCAACCTTTTTCAACTCTTTGCAGTGTTTTCAAGCTTTGTCAAAATTTGTCAACTTCCTTTTCAACCTTTCTTCTTGAACTTCTTCTGCATTACAGTTTAGCATTTTCAGCTCAGCATTCACACTTGCAGTTTCTTCAGGAACTGCAAATTTTTCTAGTTCTGCTTCTTCTGACTTCTTCCGCTGATTTTTGACGCTTAACTACTCCTCCAAATTTTGTCCGATTTGTACCATTCAAATATCAAATTGTTCAGCTTTTTAAGGACATTCCTGCTATGTTCTGGCTTTTTAAAACCTTTTAAACTTTTTGAAATATTTCAACTTTTGTGCAACTTTTTGCCCCATGTTAACGGATGGAGATTTTTTCAAACTTTGGAACTTTATAACTTCTTCAAATCTTAACCGATTTTAACCATTCAACTTTTAAAATATTCAACTTTTTAAACCCTTTCTTCAACCTTTTTAAACTTTTTCAACTTTGTTCAACTTTTTGAAATATTTCAACTTTTTGAAATTATTTTTAACATTGAAGTGGATGGGAAAACACTTCAACTGACAGTTCAACTCCTTCAACTTTGAACCCTTACTACTTTGTCATACTTTCACATTGACTTGTCATTTTATGTTTAAAACGTAGGCATTTTTGTCTTCTATTCACGTATGTAACATCATTTCAAGATCTTCTACCAAATTTAAACTGTGAGCCTTCAAGTACAGAGAGAATTTCAGCCGTTTTTGGAGTTTACAATGGGTGTGTATTGGAAAAGCTAGAGTGGGAGAATCGAATTTAGAGTGGGGGAAGCTCTGAATTTTAACCAAAAAAAAAATTATTTTCTCGTCCGTACGGCCACATTTCTGGCTCAATCTGAACAATAACCCCTCAAAACGTAGGAATTTTTCTTGTGACCCGTACAATTGAGTTGTTTTGTGTCTATCTCAAACGGTTTTCTCTCCAGAGGCATTTGTTTGAGGAGAGTGCAGAATTTTCTCCCATCCGCTCCAATGCATTTTCGAGACCCCTGAATCCAAAACTTCACTCGTGTTCGCACAATCGCCGTGGCTGAATGGATGATCCTACAGACATGATTCCTGCACCATTAAATTCATGAAAGGCTTCTGAATCTGACTGTGTGAAAATCTTTTTCAATTTCACATCTCGGTCCCCGAGAAACGCCATTTTTTCAACCATGCGCACTCCATTAAAAAGTGCTGATTCACTGTCATGGCTGCTGTGCAGCTGGTCTCCATAGCAACAGACACACCTGTTGTGCTGCTGCTGCTTGATTAGTCTGGATTTTTCCATTAAGACTGGAGCTCTATTGATCCTCTGTTACTCTGACACTGACTCTCCTACTTCTTCTACCTTTTTCAACCTTTTTCAACTTTTTTCAACTTTTTGCAGTGTTTTCAAACTTTTTCAACACTTTATAACTTTTTGCAGTGTTTTCAAACTTTTTTCAACCTTTTTCATACTTTTTCAACTTTTTGCAGTGTTTTCAACATTTTTCAACCTCATTCAACCCTTTTCAACTTTTTGCAGTGTTTTCAAACTTTATCAACTTTTTTCAAACTTTTTCAAGTTTTTTCAAACTTTTTGCAGTGTTTTCAAACTTTTTCAACTTTTTTCAAACTTTTTCAACTTTTTGCAGTGTTTTCAGCCTTTTTCAACATTTTTCAACTTTTTGGAGCGCTTTCAACCTTTTTCAACATTTTTTAACTTTTTTACAGTGTTTTCAACCTTTTTCAAAATTTTTCAACCTTTTTCAACTGTTTTCAACCCTTTTCAACTTTTTGCAGTGCTTTCAACATTTTTCAACATTTTTCAACTTTTTGCAGTGTTTTCAACCTTTTTCAACATTTTCAAGTTTTTTTGCAGTGTTTTCAACCTTTTTTTAAACTTTTTCAACTTTTTGCAGTGTTTTCAACCCTTTTCAACATTTTTCAACTTTTTGCAGTGTTTTCAAACTTTTTCAAACTTTTTCAACTTTTTTCAACTTGTTGCAGTCTTTCTAATTTTTTCAACCTTTTTGCAGTGTTTTCAAACTTTTTCAACATTTTTCAACTTTTTGCAGTGTTTTCAACCTTTTTCAACTTTTTTCAACTTTTTGCAGCACTTTCATACTTTTTCAAACTGTTTCAACTTTATTTCATGGTTTTTCAACTTTGCTTATTGAGCTTTTTCTGCATTACAGTTTAACATTTTCAGCTCAGCATTCACACTTGCAGTTTCTTCAGGAACTGCAAATTTGTTCTAGTTGTGTGAATGCTGAAGGCATTCACACTATTACATTCCGTATCTTTATTTTTGTGTGAATGCTGAAGGCATTCACACTATTACATTCCTAAGCTTTATTATTCTGCTTCTTCTTACTTATTCTGACTTCTTCCGCCGTTTTTTGGCAGGCTTCTCCTCCTACAAATTTTGTCCGATTTGAACCATTCATATATCAAATTGTGCAGCTTTTTAAGGACATTCCGGCTATGTTCTAACTTTTTTATATCTTTTCAACTTTTTGAAATATTTCAACTTTTGTGCAACTTTTTGTCCCATGTTAACGGATGGAGATTTTTTCAAACTTTGGAACTTTATAACTTCTTCAAATCTTAACCGATTTTAACCATTCAACTTTTAAAATATTCAACTTTTTAAACCCTTTCTTCAACCTTTTTAAACTTTTTCAACTTTCTTCAACTTTTTGAAATATTTCAACTTTTTGAAATTATTTTTAACATTGAAGTGGATGGAAAACCCCTTCAACTGACCTTTCAACTCCTTCAACTTTGAACCCTTACTACTTTGTCATACTTTCACATAGACAAGTCATTTTACTTTTAAAATGTAGGCATTTTTGTCCTCTATTCAGGTATGTAACATCATTTCAACATCTTTTACCAAATTTAAACTGTGAGCCTCTAAGTATGGAGAGAATTTCAGCCGTTTTTGAAGTTTACAATGGGTGTGTATTGGAAAAGCCAGAGTGGGAGAATCAAATTTAGAGTGCGGGAGGCTCTGAATTTTAACCAAAAAAAAAATTATTTTCTCGTCCGTACGACCACATTTCTGGCTCAATCGGCACAATAACCCCTCAAAACGTAGGAATTTTTCTTGTGACCCGTACAATTGAGTCACTTTGTCTCTATCTCAAACCGTTCTCTCTCCAGAGGCATTTGTTTGAGGAGAGTGCAGAATTTTCTCCTATCTGCTCCAATGCATTTTCGAGACGCCTGAATCCAAAACTTCACTCGTGTTCGCACAATTGGTATGGCTGAATGGATGATCCTACAGACATGATTCCTGCACCATTAAATTCATGAAAGGCTTCTGAATCTGACTGTGTGAAAATCTTTTTCAATTTCACATCTTGGTCCCCGAGAAATGCCATTTCTTCAACCATGCGCACTCCATTAAAAAGTGCTGATTCACTGTCATGGCTGCTGTGCAGCTGGTCTCCATACCAACAGACACACCTGTTGTGCTGACTGCTGCTTGATTAGTCTGGATTTTTCCATTAAGACTGGAGCTCTATTGATCCTCTGTTACTCTGACACTGACTCCACTGCTCCTTCTACCTTTATCAACGTTTTTCAACTTTTTGCAGTGCTTTCAGCCTTTTTCAACTTTCTTCAACTTTTTGCAGCGTTTTCATACTTTTTCAACCTTTTTCAACTTTTTGCAGTGTTTTCAAACTTTGTCAACCTTTTTCAACTTTTTCAACTTTTTTACAGTTTTCAAACTTTGTCAACGTTTTTCAACTTTTTACAGTGTTTTCAACCTTTTCCAACCTTTTTCAACTTTTTGCAGCGTTTTCATACTTTTTCAACCTTTTTCAACTTTTTGCAGTGTTTTCAAACTTTTTCAACCTATTTCAACCTTTTTCAACTTTTTGCAGCAATTTCAAACTTTTCCAACCTAGTTCAACCTATTTCAACCTTTTTCAACTTTTTGCAGCGTTTTCAACCTTTTTCAACTTTTTGCAGTGTTTTCAAACTTTGCCAACCTATTTCAGCCTTTTTCAACTTTCTGCAGCATTTTCAACTCTTTTCAACCTTTTTCAACTTTTTTACAATGCTTTCAAACTTTGTCAACCTTTTTCAACTTCGGTGAATCTGTGTCTCTCATCCATATTTCATATTAGTAATAAATTAATAGTATTCATGTAAGAATATACAAGTTTTTTTTATTCTATTGAGGAATTTTTTGTGCTGTTTTCTTTTGTCAAGTTATTCTGGTTTTCCAGATTTTTATAACTTTTAATGTCTTTTCTTCCTTTTTTTCTGCTTTAACTTATTGAACTTCTTGGAGTTTTCTTAAATTTTTACACTTTTTTAAGCTGTTTTCGGCTGTTTGATTTATAAGTTGAGTTCTGCATTTCTAACCCTTGTAATCTCTATTCAGCTTTCTTCAACTTTGTCATTGTTTTCAACTTATTTGAACTTTGTTTTGACAATTACACTTTTCAAGCTTTTTTCATTTTTTTAATATGGTTTCAGATTTTGATGGATAATTGAAAATTTTAATTACGACTTTTATTACAGCGGAGTGATCCATCCAGGCTCGCCGGGAGCACAGTCACCTGCAGTGGAGCGCTCTGTCCCAGCTGCCGCTGTGGAGCCGACAGAAAGAAAGCCATATCCAGATTCCTCCAGAGTGTGATCCCGGTTGCTCAGGAACATGAAGCTCTGTCTGCAGAGCAACGTCGTGGTGTTTACAGCCCAGTGATTCCACTGAAAGCAGCTCATAACATCAATATGTCCCATCTGGGCTCCTATGTCCAGGAGCACGTGTCCACAGAGTACCGGGGCTCAGCCTCCATCGCGGACCGTGTCTGATGCTCAGCAGCACTGCGCAGGGAGGGACGCCATGACTCCTCCAACCGAAACTACGAGAAAAGTGACTGTGTTCCCTGAAAACTACAAGTGATGAATGAAACACCTGTTAACTTTACACAAAGAACCCAGACAGTGGACAAACAGCCAGCATTAATGTGTAGAAATATCAACTCAACAATCAGACTTCTCCAAGCACAACGCAGCTCTCTCTCTCTCTCGCACACACACACACACACACACACTTGCTGTCCATGGTGCTGTATTCCTCTGTTTCATGATTTGAGCATGTGTCCAAAAGTAGGAGGTGATTAGTTAGTGTTTGCTTCAAAAAATTCTAATACTGTGATAGTAATATATTGTGATTGAGTATAGAATGATAGATGGACAGCTAGACAGACAGATGGAGGGATAGATAGTGTGTGTGTGTGTGTGTGTGTGTGTGTGTGTGTATGCGCGTGCGTGCGTGTGTGTATTTATATGTTCGTCATTTGTTTTGTGTAAAAGAAAAGTCATGCACAGTATACAGTACATTCATCCATCAATACTTTCATCCATTTTCTCAGTCAAAAAGAAAAACTGAATATCTATGGATGCAAGCTGGATATGTTTTCTTTTCTTTGTATTTTCAATGAAGCATATCCATCTTCTGTGTCTTTACGGTGTTTTATTGGATCAGAAAAACTTAATTTGGTTGAAAAAGCTCAGAAGTTGGATTTCTCGGTTGACACTCTGTTTTCCGGAGGGTCCCTGAACGCACCGCGCTCCGTCAACCGTTCACTCTGCTCCAGCAGCTGAGAGGTAAGGCAGCAGCTCTTCTGAAAAACTCGGTCAAAACATGCTTTAAACTTCACAAAACACCTTGTGCTCGGTTACACTGGCTTCAGAGAGCCTCTCCAGTCTCTGGGCTGTCTCTTGGGTCGAATGAATGAGAGTTACGTTGTCTCTAAAAGTGTGTTTGATGATGCTCATGTTGGCTAACGCTCTAGCTAACAGGCGCTGCTAGCAGAAGCTAAGTGGCTAACATGAAGCCAGTTTGGTGGTGTTAATTAATGTTTGAGGTGTGTTAAAGTGTTCATTGCTGTCTCTAAAGCTTAGCTTCATTGTGAGCTTTTTTCACCAACTGCTGTTGTTGGTATGAGCTGTCAACAGTAAGGCTTGAAGTAGATGTAGCATGACTCAGCAGTTTTCTGTATCAGTTCCCTGCTGACCAGAGGTTTAATTCATGTCTCTCTTCACACATAGAACTTCCTTCCTGTGCTGTTGGATTTGGTAAGTGTCAAACTTCACACACATGACTGTTTCATGGTATTTAAGCTATTGTTTATTCAAATAGAAGCATATTTTCAGTGTCTACTCTGTGTGGCTCAGTGGAGTCCAGCCTGCTTCAACACACCTGCTGCAGTAACAGGCTGTTAGTGGCTCTGCTGGGAGCTGCTGAGGACACAGTCATTAGACTCAGGTGTGTTGAAGCAGAGACTGAGCTGGAACCTGCTGGGTAGAGGCTCTGCAGGAACAAGGGACAACTACAGTAACACAGCTATTGAACCACTGAACACATTTCATCATCTTTCTGTACTGCAATAAAAAAATAAGCTCAAATATAAGATACAAATGCTAAATATTTACATGCAATTATTTAAAACTAATCAAAATATTACATATCAAAATGCAATAAATACATTTTATTGGACAAGAAATGCTGAAAAAAGATTTTCAAATGTAGAAATTTGTCAAACAAGTATCTAAGAGTTGAAATACTTTTTTTGAACACAGCTTATTTTTAGATTGTTATTTTGTTTTAAAAAAATAATAAAAAAACATAAAAACTATCTCTATTTTTCATTTTAATTAAGATTTAGATATTTTTGAGCAGTAATCTCTCTATTTTACTTATTAATGAAACGTCTTCCAAGGTTTCAGTGATGTTTGCTTCATAGGAAAGTTTGTCTTCAAACAGTAAAGAGAGGTTTTGAACAAATGTCTGGTTCATAAAGCTACTCTGTGCTCCTTAAATTAGTCTGAATGTTTTTACAATGTCTCCAGGAGGGTTTCTGAAAGAAAACTGTAAATGAAATATATAATATTTGTGTGGAAAAACAGAAACCAAAAATCAGAAATGGAAGATGAAGTTATACCAGAACCTCCTAAATACTTCAATCCTGCTGTCAACCGTGAACATGTGATCATATGAGTTGTGAGGAAAGTTGTCTGGTTTCTCTTTTAATGGTCTTGGTCATGTTTGAAGTCAGTTGTTGTATTCTGGATGAAGTCCTTTTGTATGACTCTTATTTCAAGCAACTTGTCTTGTGACTGAACCTTGGAACACATATGGTGAAACAAATAAGTTATTCACTCTGTTTTAAGATTCCCAGCCTAACAGACTCGAGAGTTATGTTCAGTCTTTCTTCACTTGTAAAGCACCCTTTCAGATAATAAAAGCAAAAGAATTTCATTTAAGAACATTTCAAAATCAATCCATCCCTCCCACCCACAACATATGTATGCTACATACATATACCGTATTGGCCCGAATATAAGACGACTCCGATTATAACACGACCCCTATTTTTCAAAGATCATTTTGTGAAAAAAAGAATGCTGAAGACAATAAGGTCACTCACAAAACGACTTCTATTATACAATTATTATAAACTCAAAAACTCACAACTGAGATAACATTTCACGAGATATAAAATGAAAAAAATATTACTACAGTATTGAATAAAAAAATTATCTTTCTCAAAATAAGAAACAATAAGCAACAAATAAGAACCTCAAGGGGTCAAAACTGCATAAATGATGTAAATAACTTCCCAGGTCCTTCAGCTGAATCAGGCTCTGGTGGTGGACATTCCGTCTTTCCGTCTTTCAGAGACGTATTCACTCACCCTTCTATCAGTCTCTCTGAAGCGTCTCTCAGGACCACGGAAAGCTTTTCTCATAGCGTTAGCATCTGTAGTGTTTTTTCTGTGCTCTCCAATAAGAACGAGGCTCTGCTCCACCAGATCTCCTGGCGGCTTGGCAGTAGTTTGATGACTCTGCTGCGTTGATCACCATCAGTTTAAAGTTGGTATCATAACTTCTCCTCTGTTGTTTGCTCAGTTGTCCAGCGTTCAGCCCCTTTGTTCCAGATGATCCGCCATTTTTCATCAGATCATTTGATCTCATCTCATCGCTCCACTCGCTCTCTGCTCAGTGATACTTTGGCTCCATCTAGCGGTGCGGATGGGTATTGACCATCTACCGTAAGTCCGTGATTATAACACGACCCCACTTTTTGAGGATGCAATTTCTGGAAAAAAACATCGTCTTATATTCGGGCCAATACGGTACACACAGCATACAAACACGCACACACAATACACACACACAAACAGGTACACACAGATGAGCCGCACGCAGGTACCACACAGACACCCCCTCCTACACACACGCTGTCTGTGTGACTGACAGGACTGTTGGGGCGTTAATCAAAACAAACCAACCATCTTTTGTCCTCCTGTTATGCTGCTGGCCTGAAAGACGGCTCAAAAAAAATTCAGAGAGCCACGACACCGGCTGAGGGGCAACAGGTAGATGGAAAAAACCTGAAACAAACCCCAACATGCAGCCAGCAGGCCAAGCACAGACTGGCGCATTAGGAAACCTTCCAGAATTATTTAATCCTCTGAACAAACACCACGTCCCCTGGCTCCAGCTCTTACTACTGCTCTCCTGACCACACACAGAAATGCTGTACAGCGGCAACTGGTTCACTGGTACTGAGAACTCACTGGTTGACGTGTTGTAGGTATCATTTGCTGTCATGATCCAGTATTTAACGAGTATAACAAGATAGGCCAGTAATGAAGCGAGTACATCCCCAGAGAAGACTCTACTAAAACCGGCATGTCCTCCGCTGAATGTTAAATTATCCCTCGTGTAAAAATCACATTTTAAATTTGGAGCGGGTCAGAGTGAGAACATGAATTCTGGGGTGTTTTCACGGTCGAACCGCCAACCTTCCGGTTATAAGACGACCTGCTCTACCAACTGAGCTACTGTCGCCCCCAGTTCAGTGACAGATTGTTCTGATTATTTTGTCTGCTGGTTCTGCTGTTTCCTTAAACAGTCTACTCATTTCTTTGTTTCTGTCCTGCAGGTACCCGGATCAACTCCTCCACCCATCTTCATTGAAGATCTCTTCTCTTATACATTTCTGTCTTGCTGTCCATCTCCTCTGTCCCCCTCCTCTGTCCCCCTCTGTCTAAAAAAAAAAAATCTGTCTTTCCTGTCATTCTCCTGCTCTGTCTGAACACTCTATCTGTCCTGTCATTCTCCTCCTCTGTCTGGACCTCTGTCTAGCTGTCCATCTCCTCTGTCCCTCTCCTCTGTCCCACTCTGCCTGGTTTTTTGTTTTATTTTTGTCACTTTTGTCTTGGCATAATAATTTTTTCTGTCAAGCTGTGCTGGCGGCAACTCAATTTATTGGGGAAACATACCGCCGTCATCTCAATTTATTGGGGCCCTTCTGAACTTGGGACTCGACCCGAATTTTGAGTGTCCCCCCAACAAAAAACCCTTCTATTTCAAAAACAAACAAAAAAAACCTCATATCAAACTACTTGTGTTGACATAATACATTCTGTGTTGATCTACACTTGTCTGCCTTCTTTATATTTTCCAGTTTTTTGTCACAATGCCTCGCACCAACAAGAGATCTCAAGCTCAGAAACGTCGCTTCCAGCAGCAGACTGAATCCCACGATCCAACTCCTGAGTCAGCAGAGCATTCTTCTAATCTCTTCGAGAACATGGCAGCTGTCTTACTGGTTTCTGATGAAGTCAGAGATGTCAGCAGTGATGTTGTAATGAGCAGACGTGATGAAGGTAATGTGATGATAACAGAACTGCCCTCTGAGATTCGACTGTGTGCTTCCCGCAGCCAGAGCTCTGCCAGGTTTGGTAAACTAAAAAACAAACAGTGTACATGTAACTCTCTAACATTTCTGGCTTTCCTCCATGAAAATGAGATGATCTCAAAAGCAGACCTGGACCTTGTTCTGGATAAAGGGAATGTTTTATATCAACAGGCTATTAAGATACACCCCACTGATGGTACTGGATATTTGGCGACTGATGAACTCCCTAACCTCGTTTCTTCTCGCAGCTCTACTCTCACAGCTGATCTCTCCATACTTCCTGTCTTTGGCACCTTTGGAAACCCACCAGCTGGATGTATGGATACCTACCTTTCCCTGTCTTCCAGGCTGAACTGTTTGACTGATGATGTGCAGTATGCTCTGTTGATCATGGTAAGCTTGTGTATTGCAGTGTTCAGGACTCCCAGTGGCAGATATGGCTTCTTTGATCCTCACTCCAGAAAAGATGATGGTTCATACAAAGAGCCTGGAACAGCTGTGATGGTGACGTTCAAACATCTCCAGGACATGGTGAATCGACTCCTACGCTGCTACAGAGAGCATGGCGCCTCATCCACGACCCAATACGAGTTCAAACCTGTGACGTTTGTCAGCATCAGACCTGTAAGTCCACAACCTGCTGCTTCACACTCTGTACAGACACCTGTTGTTGTTGAATCAAACTCAGACAGTCTGAACACAACGACCACTGAGGTTTGTTTAGAAAGCAGCTCAAGTCAAGTGTCAGTGTCCCGAAATGAACAAGTTGATGTCCCTTCAGTGCATGAAAGACAAGCTGTGGTGAAAGAAACCTCTGACAAACTGCTGAAACGAAACACGCATGAAAGAAGAAAGATACAGAGACGGTTGGCTTCAGGAAAGGATTCCCTCAGAAAAGGTGATCGGAATCGTAAACACAGAGAGAAGTATGCTTCAAACCAAACATACAGAGAAAGTAAAAAGTGTTATTCCAGAAGAACTTATGCAACTGAAACACTGAAAGAGAGAAAGAAAAATCAAGCTAAAAAGTTTTACAGAAACAATCCTGCTGTCAGACAAAAACACAGAGATTTCATGAGAAATTTATACAGAAACAGTGATGTAATCCGTCAGAAGAAAAGACGGTACATCAGAGACCAGTACATAAATAACCCTGTATTCCAGCAGAAACAAAAACAATATATTAGAGACCAGTACAGATGTGATCCTTTAATCCAGCAGAAGAAAAAACAATACATGAGAGACCTCTATAGAAATGATCCTTTATTCCAACAAACGAAAAAACAACACATGCGAGACCTCTATAGAAATAACTCTTTAATCCAGCAGAAGAAAAAACAGCACATGAGAGAACTCTATAGAAATAACTCTTTAATCCAACAGAAGAAAAAACAACACATGAGAGAACTCTATAGAAATGATCCTTCAATCCAGCAGAAGAAAAAACAATACATCACGTCACAATATAGAAACTCTGAGGTCTTCAGACAACGGCAAAAATTTTCTGTGACGCAACGTTATTTCCAGGACCAAGCATTCAGAAGTAAACACAGGCTGCTAATGAGAAAGATCATGCAAGACCGGTATCAAAACAATCTGGCATTTAGAACAATGCATAATATGAGATGTGCCTTAAATATTAGACGGAAATACCGTCAAATTCACCGACAACCTCAGCAACAAGACAACAGTTTGATTGGACAGGCCATATCCATTTTCAGAACTCAGATCAAGGCTGGACCAACATTTGTATGTACTGTGTGTCATAAAGCTTCATTTCCTAATCAAGTCAAAGTTTGTACCAGAACAAAGTATTTGAAAAATCCCAACTTGGTGGCAGCTTGTCTCACTGGAAAGTTTGTTCATCACTGTAATGAGAGCTGCAGAAGTGAAGAACAGTGCAAAGTTCCTGATGAAAGGAAGAAAGAGTGGATCTGTCATACCTGCCATGATCACCTGAGACGTGGAGCCATGCCCTCCCTGGCTATACACAATAACCTGGAGCTTGTTGACATCCCATCAGAACTGTCAGACTTGAACATATTAGAGAGACATCTGATCAGCAAGTGCATCCCTTTTGCTAAGATCATTCCTCTTCCTAAAGGCAGACAGAGTGCAATCCGTGGAAATGTGGTGTGTGTCCCATCTGAGATCCAGGAAACAGTTGAAGCTTTGCCCAGACTGAGAAGTGAATCCCAGATAATGAGAGTGAAGCTGAAGAGACGCCTGTGTTACCGAGGACATCAGCTCTTCCAGACTGTTACCTGGTCTAAACTGATGCAGGCCCTGCATAAACTCAAACTGATTCACCCACAGTATTCTGAAATCATTATCAGAGATGAAGCTGAGCTGTGTGACCCCACCCTGCCTGATGATGATGATGATGATGATGAAGAGATGGAGGAAGAGTTTGATGAAACAGACTTGATGGAGATTGACAGGTTTGAGAAAGATGCTCTGTGTGAAAATGAGGCTGAGGATGGTTTAGATGTTCTGTCATGTGATGGTGAAGAACCAGAGAACAGACCTGAAGAACAGCAGGAAGGTGACATGCCCAATGGTGGCTTTGCTCTGGAATCTTGTCTTCAGCCTCCTAATGTAGCAGAGGAAATCATGTCTTTCAGTGAAGGAATCTACTGTGTTGCTCCTGCTGAGAGAAACAGTCCAGTTGGCTTTTTTAAGACCCCTAAACTTGAGGCCATGGCTTTCCCTGTACAGTTTCCTACAGGTCAAAACACCCTGGATGAGAGCAGACGTGTCAAACTGTCACCAAGCAGTTACTTCAAATCCAGACTTTTCTCCATTGATGACAGATTTGCCAGAGACTCAAATTATTTGTTCTTTGCACAGTTTGTGATTGAGGTTCACCTGACTACCAACAGCATGACCATCCAGTTGAGAAAAGGCAAACCCATGACCAGAGATGGACGAAAAATAACCTCAGGGATGCTGCAAGACAGACGTGAAGTAGAGAAACTAGTGAGAAACCGCGAGGCTTTTCGCTTCATGAGAGCATTACGTGGTACTCCGGCCTACTGGCACCAGAAAACCAGTGAACTGTTTGCCATGATAAGACAGCTGGGCACTCCCACCTTCTTTTGCACGTTTTCAGCTGCTGAGATGCGATGGCCTGAAGTGATTGAAGCAATCAAGAGACAGCAAGGTGAGGAGGTGAATTTTGAAGAGCTTGACTGGTCAGAAAAATGTGACATCCTGAGAAGTAATCCTGTGACAGCAATGCGCATGTTTGATAAGCGAGTGGAGGCCTTATTCAGAGATTTGCTGCTCTCGCCTGCTCAGCCACTGGGTAAAGTTGTGGACTTCTTTTATCGAGTGGAGTTTCAGCACAGAGGAAGTCCTCACATTCACTGCCTGCTCTGGGTTGAAGGTGCCCCTGTGTTTGAAAAGGATGATGATCAGACTGTGTGTGATTTTGTGTCCAGATACATCACAGCTCAGCTCCCTGACCCTCACACTCAACCTGACCTGCACAAGAAAGTCAGTGAAGTCCAGAAACACAGTCGTACACACACCAAGACATGTTTCAAAAGTGTTGGCTCTGGGTGCCGTTTCGGGTTTCCCAAACCTCCCTGCAGAAACGTAATGATCACGAGACCTGATGGTGGTAAATATACTGCAACTGCAAAGACTAAGCTGAGACCTCTGAACAGACTCCTGAATGAATCTGAATCAGCTTCCATGAGTTTAGATCAGCTTCTGGCTCAGTGTGATTTAACCGTGGCTGAATATGAGTTTTACCTGAATGAACTGAACAAATCCAGTGCTGTCCTGCTGAAGCGAGATCCAAAGGATTGCTGGATCAATGCCTACAATCCACACCTGCTCACAGCCTGGGATGCCAACATCGACGTGTCCTACATCCTGAATGCTTATGGCTGTATTCATTATCTGACCAAGTACATCACCAAGAAGGAAGCTGGACTCTCAGAGTACCTGAAAACAGTGATCAATAACTCCAACAGCAGCAACGTGAATGACAGTGAGGAGATGAAAGCAGTCATGCAGGCCTACTCCAAGAAACGAGAAATCAGTGCACAAGAATGTGTTGCCAGAGCGTGTGGACTGAAGATGAAGAAGTGTTCCCGAGCTGTAGTTTTCATACCAACAGATGAGAACCCTCTGAGAATGAGTCGCCCTCTGTCTTTCCTTGAGAACACCACTGATGAATGTACAAACATCTGGATGACATCTTTGGCGGATAAGTATAAGAACAGACCAGAAACGCCAGAGTTTGAGGAAATGTGCATGGCTGAGTTTGCTGCCACCTGCAGGTTTGTCCGTGAGAGCAAAGGAACAGATGTGTTTCCACTGCTGAATGACATGGGCTTTGTACAGAGGAGGAAGAACGATAAGCCAGCTGTGATCAGATATTACCGCTGCTCAGAGGAAAGAGATTCTGAGAACTTCCATGGCAGATTACTGAAGCTGTACCTTCCACATCGATCAGATGAGGATCTAAAGAGATCAGGCTTTCCAACCTACCAGAGCTTTTACAGAGCCGGCTGGGTGCAGCTGCCAGGCTGGAACCACGGCCGGTCAGTGGAAGTGATCGTCAAACAGAACAGAGAAAAATATGAGAAAAACAGTGAAGAGATTGAGAAAGCTGTTGAAGAGTTTCAAGAGAATCAAGGTGTGATGGATGAGTGGTGTAACCTTGCTCCTCAGTCTGAAGTTGTGAGACTGGACTACGATGATGATGCAGAACAACCACATCCTGATGATCCTGAGCAGGAAAATGTCCCTGAGTACAGCCGTCAAGTTGATGCAGTCAGTGAAGCCAGAGTGACCAGAGAGCCTCCTGTGATCGACCCAGCTGTGTTAAGACACATGTATCAGAGTCTCAACCTAAAGCAGGCTGGTTTCTTTTACACTGTGAGAGAATGGTGCATTCACAGAGTCTGTGGCCTTCGTCCAGAGCAGTTCTTCTATTACATTAATGGAGGGGCTGGAACAGGAAAGTCCCATCTTATCAAATGTATTCACTCAGAAGCATCGAAGATCCTGAGAAATGTTCCACGACATTGTGACGAGGTTGACATCAGTAAGCCTACTGTCCTGCTGACGGCTTTCACTGGAACAGCAGCGTTTAACATTTCAGGTTCAACTCTCCATTCACTGCTGAAGCTTCCCAGAAGTCTCAAACCTCCAATCCAAGGTCTTGGTAACAAGCTGGATGAAGTCAGAGCAGAGCTCCTCAACGCTGAAATCCTAATCATTGATGAGGTGTCCATGGTTTCCAGGCCGTTGTTTGTCTACGTTGATGCTCGACTAAAGCAGATCAAAGGCAGTCAGAGACCTTTTGGAGGAGTTTCTGTCATTGCTGTTGGAGATTTTTATCAACTTCCTCCAGTGAGGCATTCCACTCCTCTGTGTGTGTTTGACCCCTCTGAAATCGACTTGTGGCACGAGCACTTCCAGATGATCACTCTGACTGAGATCATGCGGCAGAAAGATGATGTTGCTTTTGCAGAGATGCTGAACAGGATCCGAGTCAAAGACAAGTCTGCTGAGTTGTCTGAAGCTGACCGAGCTTTGATTTATCAGACTGTAACAGAACCAGCTCTTTGTCCAACTGATGTCCTGCACATCTATGCTACAAACAAACAGGTGGATGCACACAACTCTGCAAGGCTGGCTGAACTGTTTGACAACATAATCACCATTGATGCAGATGACTTCGAGAAAGATCCTCAGACTGGCAGAATGACACGGAAACAAACACCAGTGAAAGGAGGCAGAAATGAGCTACCAGACTCTCTACAGGTTGCTGAGGGTGTTCGAGTCATGCTGACCAGAAACATTGATATGCAAAGTGGTCTTGTCAATGGAAGTTTTGGCACTCTGGTGCGGTGCGTCTCAGAAAATGATCATGTCACTAAGCTGGGTCTCCGAATGGACAGCCATGTGTCTTCAGAGCAAAATGATGATGTGGTTTATATTCAGAGAGAGGAAGACAACCTGAAGCAGAAAGGTGTGGTGCGCAGACAGTTCCCCATCAAACTGGCTTTTGCATGTACCATCCACAAGGTCCAGGGAATGAGTATGCAGTCTGCTGTGGTGTCACTGAAGAACATCTTTGAACCTGGGATGGCTTATGTTGCTGTGAGCAGAGTCACTTCCCTCGGTGGACTCTACATTGTAGACATGGATGAGAGTAAGTTCTACGCCAGTCAACAGATCACTGCAGCCCTGGAGAGCATGAGACAAGCCAGTCCAGCTGAGATGATGCCCCTTCTACAGATGAGAGAAACCCTGAGCAGACCTGATACCCTGACCATCATTCACCACAACACTGAGGGATTACCGGCTCACATCAATGACATCAAGAACCACCATGAAATGTGTTTGGCTGACATCCTGTGTCTAACTGAAACCCATTTGCAGGGCTCCTTTGTTGCAGACAGTCTTCAGTTACCAGGCTACAACCTGTTCAGACGTAACAGACACCTGTCCTACAGCAACTTCCCTCAGATTGCCAGCAGAGGTGGTGGAGGAGTAGCCATCTATGTGAGAAACCACATCCAAGCTCGAGAGAAGCAGTATCTGCTGAATATCACTGATCTTGAGTTTGTGGCCTTGAAGCTTGATGCTCCAGTGAGTGCTATCATCGCAGCAGTGTACAGACCTCCTAACTATGACATGACTTCTTTCCTGGCTAATCTCAGCAGCCTTCTGGACTCTCTGGAGATTCTCGACTGTCAGCCCATCATTGTCTGTGGAGACTTTAATGAAAACCTTTCATCCACAGCCAAGAAGCCCATTCTGGAGCTGTTTCAGACCAGAGGTTATGCTCAACTCATCACTGCTTCCACCACAGAGAAGAACACACTGCTGGACCTGATTTTCATTTCACAGCCCGACCACTGTGTCCAGTCTGGTGTCCTGAGAACATATCACAGCTACCATGATCCTGTTTACTGTGTCGTGACTTTCAGCTACGTGTGAAGCAGAGAAAGACTTCGGATGTCCTTTTTCTTCATTTCATTCAATAACCTGATCAGTGTTCTAATCATTTATTGTTTTCCATTCAGACTGTAGGTGCCTGATGAGGCCTTTGTTAATTAACAGAACTGAATCATGCCTAACTTTTTTATTTTATTGTTTCAATTATGTGTTTGACAGCATATGAATGAGGTAAGGTATGTGAAAAACTGATTTTGAAGAAATCATGCTTTTTTGAAGTGATTGTTGAAGTGATTGTTGAATTAAATTCCTTAACTGTGAATAACCTTTTTCTGATGTTTCAGTTCTGTGTTTGACCATTCATGAATTAGGGAAGGTGTGTGAAAATCTTCAAAGGTAACTATGTTTTTCTTGAAGTGATTATTGCATTGAGATCCCCACTTTCTAATTGACAATATTTAAATCTAAAGTTCAATGACTAAAAGACTGTAGGCCTGTGCATTCATCATGTGGGTGGGTCTGGGTCAGGGTTGGTGAATGCACAGGCCACAACACTCTTCTGGGTCAGAGCTTCATTCAGTCACATGCTCTGTGGTGTAACTAACACCTGCCCAGTAGTTTGAATCCTTCTTCAGTCCCCTTTGAGGACTGGAGCTGGACGACCTCCAGACTGTCCACTGTGGGGTCCTCTGAGTCACCTGTCTGAGCCGTCTCCAAGAGTGCCTGTCAGATTCACCTGTCAGGTCCTGCAGAGCATCAGTGTCTTCAGTCCCAGCATGTCCATCAGCCATCAAGCAGTCATCAGTACTGGACATGAGAGAGACGTGGACGTCCCTGGTACCACCAGACATTCTCCAGCGAGTGAGACGGGACGGTGCCTGCCAGCCTTCATTCTCCCTGAGAGCAGAGGACGTCCTGCTGCTCTGAGGACACTGCTGGATGTCCAGACCAGACGTCCTCCAGTCAGTCCCCATGTGTCCTCTCAGCGGAGCTGCAGGTACTTCACCAATCCTGAAACATGCAGTGAGATTGTTCCCACATGTCTCATGAATCCTCACTCATCTGTCCTCTGTCCGTCCTGCCTTGTTGTCTGCAGACACTCTGACTGAACCAAGAGGAACAAACTTCAGCTCCAGTCCTGACGTGGGCCTGCACTGCAGCGTCTCGAGGTATTTCATGGATTGTTGAAGGTGGAACCTCTGAATGTGTCTTGTTCTCCCACTAACATCCACCTTCTGTCAGCAGGATGGAGTGTTTCCCTCTGCCCTCCACCTTCACCTCAGAGGAGCCTCCATGCTGACGGCCTCACTGTGGAGCTGCTGCTGCAAGTCTCTCCTCATCAAAGTGACGGGACTCTGCAGTGCTGATGAAGATGAGGACTGATTCCTGTTTCCTCCATCATGACCAACTCAACCACAACAGGGTTCCATCTGGGTCTCCTGTTCTCTCTGCCTCTCCCACAACATGGACAAGAGCTGTGAGAACAGCAGCCGTCCAGCCAAGGACAGAACAAGCTTCATCTGGAGGAACAGCTGGTCTGAGCTGCTGGACATTTAGAACTCAGTCTGACTCTTGAAGGACTCAGAAGAGGAAAGCTGTCCTGACTGTTTGATCTGGGAGGTACGACGAGCCTCTACTGCATGTTCTTCTTTGTCCCTGAAGCCCAACCGGAATAGCAGAAAGCCGCCACCTCTGAGCCTGGTTCTGCAAAGGTTTCTTCCTGTGAACAGGGAGTTTTTCCTTTCCACTGTCGCTGATGCTTGCTCATGTGGATCTGTTGGGTTTCAGTTACATATGTTGTCTTTTACAACAAGATAAATGACACAGTTTTGTTGGCCTATTCACTGAAACGTCAAATTGTGAGATGTTAACACTAAATATATGCTATTTTCTTTTATCAATGTTCAAGTTTAGAACTGTTGAATAGTTAATAAAATGTTTGTATTTTACACGAAAACTGCTGCCTTATTTTAGACGTTTCCAAAATATATTCTGCCTTTAACTTTGAACATGGCATGACATCAAATTAGTTTTATAACAATTTAAGTTTTAATTCAGATTTTAACATCAAACTTTATGACACAACTTTGTTGCTTTAAACTGTTGAAAACAGTGCAGCTATATTTATGCTTATATACACTTTTCCGAGTTTTTTCCTTTTTTCAATTTTGAAGCAACCTTTTCATTTCTGAACTGAGTAAACATTTTTAAACTTCTTCATATTTTGAATATTTTTCAGTATTTTTCTACATTAGTTTTTTCTAACTTTTTCAGGTTTTTTTCAAGTTTTTCAGCTTTTTCAACCGGAATAAATTATTCAACCTTTTTGAGCTTTTACTACCTTTTTCTTGTTTTTTCAACTGTTTTCAAGTGTTTCAATTTTTTTCAACTTTGAGTTTTTTTTCAGGCTTTTGTAATGTCAACCTTTTGAAACTATTCCAACTTGTAATTTTTTTTTTTTTTTTTTAATTTTCTCACCTTTTTCAAATTTTTTCAGCCATTTTCCACTTTTATCACCTTTTGGAACTTTTCACAGGTGTTTTCAACCTTTTCATTGTTTTTCAACTTTGTTTCAGGTTTTTTCAACTTTCCTCTTGAACTTCTTCTGCATTACAGTTTAGCATTTTCAGCTCAGCATTCACACTTGCAGTTTCTTCAGGAACTGCAAATTTTTTCTAGTTGTGTGAATGCTGAAGGCATTCACACTATTACATTCCGTATCTTTATTGTGGAATGCTGAAGGCATTCACACCTTATTTTCCTGTTCTCTTTAATTGTGTGAATGCTGAAGGCATTTCACACCTTTACATTCCAAGTCTTTATTATTGTGTGAATGCTGAAGGCATTCACACCTTTACATTCCAAATCTTTATTATTCTTCTTCCGACTTCTGACTTCTTCCCCCATTTTTTGACGCTTAACTACTCCTCCAATTTTGTCCGATTTGAACCATTCAGATATCAAATTGTGCAGCTTTTTAAGGACATGGGTGCTATGTTCTAGCTTTTTAATATCTTTTAAACTTTTTGAAATATTTCAACTTTTGTGCAACTTTTTGCCCATGTTAACGGATGGAGATTTTTTCAAACTTGGACTCTTATAACTTCTTCAAATCTTAACCGATTTTAACCATTCAACTTTTTAAATATTCAACTTTTAAACCCTTTCTTCCACTTTTTTAAACTTTTTCAACTTTGTTCAACTTTTGAAATATTTCAACTTTTTAAAATTATTTTTAACATTGAAGTCAATGGGAAAACTCTTCAACTGACCTTTCAACTCCTTCAACTTTGAACCCTTACTACTTTGTCATACTTTCACATAGACAAGTCATTTTACATTTAAAACGTAGGCATTTTTGTCCTCTATTCAGGTATGTAACATCATTTCAAGATCTTTTACCAAATTTAAACTGTGAGCCTTCAGTATAGAGAGAATTTCAGCCATTTTTGAAGTTTATAATGGGTGTGTATTGGAAAAGCTAGAGTGGGAGAATCAATTTAGAGTGCGGGAGGCTCTGAATTTTAACCAAAAAAAAAAATGATTTCTCGTCTGTACGGCCACATTTCTGGCTCAATCAGCACAATAACCCCTCAAAACGTAGGAATTTCCCTTGTGACCCGTACAATTGAGTCACTTTGTCTCTATCTCAAACAGTTCTCTGTCCAGAGGCATTTGTTTGAGGAGAGTGCAGAATTTTCTCCCATCCGCTCCAATGCATTTTGGAGACGCCTGAATCCAAAACTTCTCTCATGTTCGCACAATCGGTGTGGCTGAATGGAAGATCCTACAGACATGATTCCTACACCATTAAATTCATGAAAGGCTTCTGAATCTGACTGTGTGAAAATCTTTTTTCAATTTCACCTTTCGGTCCCTGAGAAATGCCATTCTTCAACCATGCGCACTCCATTAAAAGTGCTGATTCACTGTCATGGCTGCTGTGCAGCTGGTCTCCATAGCAACAGACACACCTGTTGTGCTGACTGCTGCTTGATTAGTCTGGATTTTTCCATTAAGACTGGAGCTCTATTGATCCTGTTACTCTGACACTGACTCACTGCTCTCTTCTACCTTTTTCAACCTTTTTCAACTTTTTGTAGCGTTTTCAACGTTTGTAAACCTTTTTTCAACTTTTGCAGTGTTTTCAACCTTTTTCAAACTTTTTCAACTTTTTGCAGTGTTTTCAACCTTTTTACTTTTTTCAAACTTTCAACTTTTTGCAGTTTTCAATGTTTTTTAACTTTTTCAACTTGTTTAATATTTTTAAACTTTTTGTAGTTTTCAAACTTTATAAACTTTTTCAACTTTTTTTAAACTGTTTCGACTTTTTGCAGTAGTGTTTTCAACCTTTTTTCAACATTTTTTTTCAAACTGTTTGCAGTGTTTTCAACCTTTTGTCAACCTTTTTCAACTTTTTCAACTTTTTGCAGGTTTTCAACTTTTTCAACTTTTTTCAACCCTTTTCAACTTTTTGCAGTTTTTCAAAAATTTTCAACCTTTGCAACTTTTTTTTAACCTTTTTTAAACTTTTTTCCAGTGTTTTCAACCTTTTTCAACATTTTCAAACTTTTGCAGTGTTTTGAACTTTTTCAACATTTTTCAACTTTTTGCAGTGTTTTCTACCTTTTTCAACTTATTTCAGGGTTTTTCACCTTTTCTTATTCAGTTTTTCTGCATTACAGTTTAACATTTTCAGCTCAGCATTCACACTTGCAGTTTCTCAGGAACTGCAAATTTTTTCTAGTTATTCTTCTGTATTCTTCCCCCGTTTTTTGGCACGCTTCTCCTCCTACAAATTTTGTCCGATTTGAACCATTCAGATATCAATTGTGCAGCTTTTAAGGACTTTCCGGCTATGTTCTAACTTTTTGATATCTCTTAAACTTTTTGAAATATTTCAACTTTTGTGCAACTTTTTGCCCCATGTTAACGGATGGAGATTTTTTCAAACTTTGAAACCTTATAACTTTTCAAATCTTAAACCGATTTTAACGATTCAACTTTTAAAATATTCAACTTTTTTAAACCCTTTCTTCAACCTTTTTAAACTTTTTCAACTTTGTTCAACTTTTTGAAATATTTCAACTTTTTAAAATTATTTTTAACATTGAAGTGGATGGGAAAACCCTTCAACTGACCTTTCAACTCCTTCAACTTTGAACCCTTACTACTTTGTCATACTTTCACATAGACAAGTCATTTTACTTTTAAAACGTAGGCATTTTTGTCCTCTATTCAGGGTATGTAGTATCATCTCAAGATCTTTTACCAAATTTAAACTGTGGCCTTCAAGTACAGAGAGAATTTCAGCCGTTTTTGGAGTTTACAATGGGTGTGTATTGGAAAAGCTAGAGTGGGAGATTCGAATTTAGAGTGGGGGAAGCTCTGAATTTTAACCAAAAAAAAATTTATTTTCTCGTCCGTACGGCCACATTTCTGGCTCAATCTGCACAATAACCCCTTAAAACGTAGGAATTTTTCTTGTGACCCGTACAATGAGTCACTTTGTCTCTATCTCAAACGGTTCTCTCTCCAGAGGCATTTATTTGAGGAGAGTGCAGAATTTTCTCCCATCCGCTCCAATGCTTTTCGAGACCCTGAATCCAAAACTTCACTCGTGTTCGCACAATCGCCGTGGCTGAATGGATGATCTACAGACATGATTCCTGCACCATTACATTATGAAAGGCTTCTGAATCTGACTGTGTGAAAATCATTTTCAATTTCACATCTCGGTCCCCGAGAAAGCCATTTTTTCAACCTGCGCACTCCATTAAAAGTGCTGACTTCACTGTCATGGCTGCTGTGCAGCTGGTCTCCATAGCAACAGACACACCTGTTGTGCTGCATGCTGATTGATATAGTCTGGATTTTTCCATTGAGACTGGAGCTCTATTGATCCTCTGTTACTCTGACACTGACTCTCCTACTTCTTCTACCTTTTTCAACCTTTTTTCAACCCTTTTCAACCTTTTTTCAACCTTTTTCAACTTTTTTGCAGTGTTTTCAAACTTTTTCACCTTTTTTAAACATTTACAGTGTTTTCAACCTTTTTCAACCTTTTTCAACTTTTTACAGTGGTTTCAAACTTTTTCAACCTTTTTCAACTTTTTTACAGTGTTTTCAAACTTTTTCAACTTTTCCAACTTTTTGCAGTGTTTTCAACATTTTTCAACCCTTTTCAATGTAGCAGTGTTTTCAAACTTTTGAAACTTTTTCAAACTTTTTCAGCTTTTTGCAGTGTTTTCAACCTCTTTCAACTGTTTCAACTTTTTTCAAGTTTTGCATCTGTTTCAACATTTTTCAACCGTATTCAACTTTTTGCAGTGTTTTCGAACTTTTTTTCAAACTTTTTCAACTTTTTGCAGTGTTTTCAACGTTTTTCAACCTTTTTCAACTTTTTGCAGTGTTTTCAAACTCTTTCAACCAATTTCAACTTTTTGCAGTGTTTTCACACTTTTTGAAACTTTTTCAACTTTTTCACAGTGTTTCAATCTTCTTCAACCTTTTTCAAGTTTTTTCAGTGTTTTCAACCTTTCTCAACATTTTCAACTTTTGCAGTGTTTTCAGACTTTTTAACCTTATTCAACTCTTGCAGTGTTTCAATATTTTCAACCTTTTTCAACTTTTGCAGCATTTTCAAACGTTGTCAACCTTTTTCAACCTTTTTCCACTTTTTGCAGTGTTTTCATATTTTTTCAAACTTTTTATACTTTATTTCAGGGTTTTTTCAACTTTGCTTATTGAGCTTTTTCTGCATTACAGGTTAACATTTTCAGCTCAGCATTCACACTTGCAGTTTCTTCAGGAACTGCAATTTTTCTAGTTGTGTGAATGCTGAAGGCATTCACACATTACATTCCAAATCTTTAATATTATTATTCTTCTGTATTCTTCCGCTGATTTTGACGCTTAACTCCTCCTACAAATTTTGTCCGATTTGAACCATTCATATATCAAATTGTGCGGCTTTTTAATGGACATTCCTTGCTATGTTCTAACTTTTAAATATCTTTTAAACTTTTTTGAATATTTCAACTTTTGTGCAACTTTTTGCCCCATGTTAACGGATGGAGATTTTTTCAACTTTGGAACCTTATAACTTCTTCAAATCTTAACCGTTTTTAACCATTCAACTTTTAAAATATTCAACTTTTTAAACTCTTTCTTCAACCTTTTTAAACTTTTTCAACTTTGTTCAACTTTTGAAATATTTCAACTTTTTAAATTTTTTAACATTGAAGTGGATGGGAAAACCCTTCAACTGACCCTTCAACTCCTTCAACTTTCAACCATTATAACTTTGTCATACTTTCACATGACATGTCATTTTACTTTTAAAACGTAGGCATTTTTATCCTCTATTCAGGTATGTAATATCATTTCAAGATCTTCTACCAAATTTAAACTGTGAGCCTTCAAGTACGGAGAGCATTTCAGCCGTTTTTGGAGTTACAATGGGTGTGTATTGGAAAAGCTAGAGGGGAGATTCGAATTTAGAGTGGGGGAAGCTCTGAATTTTAACCAAAAAAAAATTATTTTCTCGTCCGTTACGGCCACATTTCTGGCTCAATCTGCACAATAACCCCTAAAAGCGTAGGAATTTTTCTTGTGACCCGTAAATTGATTCACTTTGTCTCTATCTCAAACGGTTCTCTCTCCAGAGGCATTTGTTTGAGGAGAGTGCAGAATTTTCTCCAATCCGCTCCAATGCATTTGGAGACGCCTGAATCCAAAACTTCACTCGTGTTCGCACAATCCCTCTATCAACTTTTTTAAGTTTTTGCAGTGTTTTCAACCTTTTTTTAACCTTTTTTCAACCTTTTTTGCAGTGTTTTTAACCTTTTTCAAACTTTTTCAACTTTTTGCAGGTTTTCAACCTTTTTCAACTTTTTCGATCCTTTTCAACTTTTTTACGTGTTTCAACCTTTTTAACCTTTTTCAACTTTGTTTTAACCCTTTCAACTTTTTTACAGTGTTTTCACCTTTTTCAACCTTTTTCAACTTTTTGCAGTGTTTTCAACCTTTTTCAACATTTTTCAACTTTTTGCAGGGTTTCACCTTTTTTTCAACCTTTTTCAACTTTTTGCAGTGTTTTCAACCTTTTTTCAACATTTTTAAACTTTTTGCAGTGTTTCAACCTTTTTCAATCCTTTTCATCTTTTTTTGCAGTGTTTTCAGCCTTTTTCAACATATTCAACTTTTTGCAGTGTTTTCAACCTTTTTCAAAATTTTCAACCTTTTGTCAACCCTTTTTCAACGTTTTGCAATGTTTTCAACATTTTTCACCTTTTTCAAATTTTTGCAGTGTTTTCATACTTTTTCAACCTTTTTCAACTTTATTTCAGGTTTTTTGCCCTTTTCTTATTCAGTTTTTCTGCATTAAAGTTTAACATTTTCAGTCAGCATTCACATTGCAGTTTCTTCAGGAAATGCAAATTTTTTTTAGTGTGTGAATGCCTGAGGCATCAATGATTGTGTGAATGCCTGAGGCATTCACACGATTACATTCCTCTTCTGACTTCTTAAGCCGTTTTTTTGGCACGCTCTCCTCCTACAATTTTGTCGATTTGAACCATTCAGATATCAAAATGTGCAGCTCTTTTTAGGACATTCTGGCTATGTTCTGGCTTTTAACATCTCTTAAACTTTTTGAAATATTTCAACTTGTGCAACTTTTTTCCCCATGTTAACGGATGGAGATTTTTTCAAACTTTGGAACCTTATAACTTCTTCAAATCTTAACCGATTTTAACCATTCAACTTTTAAAATATTAACTTTTTAAACTCTTTCTTCAACCTTTTTAAACTTTTTTCAACTTTGTTCAACTTTTTCAAATATTTAACTTTTTTAAAATTATTTTTAACATTGAAGTCAATGGGAAAACCCTTCAACGGACCTTTGAACTCCTTCAACTTTGACCCCTTACACTTTGTCATACTTTGACGTAGACACTTCATTTTACTTGCAAAATGTAGGCATTTTTTGTCCTCTATTTAGTTATGTTATAATCATGTCCACATCTTTTACCAAATTCAAAATGTGAGCCTTCAAGTACGGAGAGCATTTCAGCCGTTTTTGGAGTTTACAATGGGTGTGTATTGGAAAGCTAGAGTGGGAGAAAGGAATTTAGAGTGCGGGAGGGTCTGGATTAAACCAAAAAAATAATTCTTTTCTCGTCCCCCTGGCCACATTTCTGGCTCAATCTACACAATTACCTCTCTAAACGTAGCCACTTTTCTTGTGACCCGTCCAATTGAGTCACTTGGTCTCCTATCTCAACGGTTCTCTCTCCAGCTGCATTTCTGTGAGGAGAGCGCAGATTTTCTCCCATCCGCTCCAATGCATTTTGGAGAGAGAATTTTCTCACTCAAATCCAAAACTTCTCTCATGTTCGCACCATCACGGTGGCTGAATGGATGATTCTACAGACATGATTCCTGCACCATTAAATTCATGAAAGGCTCTGAATCTGATTGTGAAAAATCTTTTTTCAATGTCACCTCTGGGTTCTCGAGGAATGACATTTTCTCAACCATGCGCACTCCATAAGAACTGCTGGTTCACTGTCATGGCTGCTGTGCAGCTGGTCTCCAGAGCAACAGACACACCTGTTGTGCTGCTGCTGCTTGATGAGTCTGGATTTTCCCATTAAGACTGGAGCTCTATTGATCCTCTGTTACTCTGACACTGACTCTGCTGCTTCTTCAACTTTCTTAAGGTTTGTTTCAACTTTTTTGCAACATTTTTGAACTTTTTCAATCTTTTTCCACTTTTTCAACTTATACAGCGTTTTTTCAACTTTTTCAATCATTTTCAACCTTTTTCAACTTTTTGCAACGTTTGGAAATTTTTCAACGATTTTCACTTTTTGCAGTGTTTTTCAACTTTTTCAACCTTTTTTCAACTTTTTCAACTGTATGCAGCGTTTTTCAACTTTTTCAATGATTTTCAACTTTTTTACAGTGTTTTCAACATTTTCAACCTTTTTCAACCTTTTTCAACTTTTTGCAGTGTTTTCTTTCTTTTTCAATGTTTTAAACTTTTTGCAGCGTTTCAACCTTTTTCAACTGTTTTCAACTTTTTTGCAGTGTTTCAACCTTTTTCAACTATTTGCAGTGTTTTCAACCTTTTCAACATTTTGCAGCGTTTTCAAACTTTTTCAACTTTTTTCAAGTTTTGCAGCGTTTTTCAACCCTTTTTCAACCTTTTCAGGTTTTTTCAACTTTTTGCAGCGTTTTCAACAGTTTCAACCTTATTCAACTGTTTTCAACTTTTTGCAGTGTTTTCAAACTTTACATCATTTTTACAGTGTTTTTCAAACTTTTTCAGGTTTTTTTCAACTTTTTGCAGCGTTTTCAACATTTTCAAACTTATTCAACTGTTTTCAACTTTTTTGCAGTGTTTTTCAAACTTTCATCATTTTGTACAGTGTTTTTCAAACCTTTTTCAATGTTTTTCAACTTTTTGCAGTGTTTTAAAACTTTTTTCAACCTTTCTCAACTGTTTTCAACTTGTTGCAGCGTTTTCAACCTTTCTCAACTTTTTTTTCAACTTTTTCCAGTGTTTTCAACCTTTTTTTAAAATTTTTTCAACTTTTTTGCAGTGTTTTCAAAGGTTTTCAACCTTTTTTCAACTCCTTTGCAGTGTTTTCAACCTTTCTTCTTGAACTTCTTCTGCATTACAGTTTAGCATTTTCAGCTCAGCATTCACACTGCAGTTTCTTCAGGAACTGCAAATTTTTCTAGTTGTGTGAATGCTGAAGGCATTCACACCTTTGTTTTCCTGTTTCTTAATATTATTATTATTCTGTATTCTTCCGCGTTTTTTTTGACGCTTAACTACTCCTCCCAAATTTTGTCCGATTTGAACCATTCATATATCAATTGTTGCAGCTTTTTAAGACATTCCTGCTATGTTCTAACTTTTTAATATCTTTTAAACTTTTTGAAATATTTCAACTTTTTGTGCAACTTTTTGCCCCATGTTACGGATGGAGATTTTTTTCAAACTTTGGAACCTTATAACTTCTTCAAATCTTAACCGATTTTAACCATTCAACTTTAAAATATTCAACTTTTAAAACCCTTTCTTAAACCTTTTCAACTTTTTCAACTTTGTTCAACTTTTTGAAATATTTCAACTTTTTAAATTATTTTTAACATTGAAGTGGATGGGGAAAACCCTTCAACTGACCTTTCAACTCCTTCAACTTTGAACCGTACTACTTTGTCATACTTTCACGTAGACATAGTCATTTTACTTTTAAAAGTAGGCATTTTTGTCCTTTATTCAGGTATGTAAGTATCATCTCAGATCTTCTACCAATTCAAACTGTAGGCCTTAAAGTACACAGAGAATTTCAGCCGTTTTTGGAGTTTACAATGGGTGTGTATTGGAAAAGCTAGAGTGGGAGATTGAATTTAGAGTGGGGGAGGCTCTGAATTTTAACCAAAAAAAATTATTTTCTCGTCCGTACGGCCACATTTCTGGCTCAATCTGCACAATAACCCCTCAAAACGTAGGAATTTTTTCTTGTGACCCGTACAATTGAGTCACTTGTCTCTATCTGAAAACGGTTCTCTCTCCAGAGGCATTTGTTGAGGAGAGTGCAGAATTTTCTCCCATCCGCTCCAATGCATTTCGAGACGCCTGAATCCGAAACTTCACTCGTGTTCGCACAATCGCCGTGGCTGAATGGAAGATCATACAGACATGATTCCTGCACCATTAAATTCATGAAAGGCTTCTGAATCTGACTGTGTGAAAATCTTTTTCAATTTCTCCTTTCGGTCCCCGAGAAATGCCATTTCTTCAACCATGCGCACTCCATTAAAAAGTGCGGATCACTGTCATGGCTGCTGTGCAGCGGTCTCCATTGCAACAGACACACTGTTGTGCTGCTGCAGCTTGATGAGTCTGGATTTTTCCTTAAGACTGGAGCTCTATTGATCCTCTTTTCTGACAGACTCCACTGCTTCTTCAAGGTATTTCAAACATTTTAAAATGTTTTGCAGTGTTTCAACCTTTTCAACTTTTTTCAACCCTTTCAACTTTTGCAGTGTTTTCAACCTGTTTCAACTTTTTTCAACATTTTTCAACTTTTGCAGTGTTTTCAAACTTTTCAAACTTTTTCAACTTTTTTCAACTTTTTTCAACTTTTTGCATTATTTTCAACTTTTTTCAACCCTTTTCAACTTTTTGCAGTGTTTTCAACTTTTTCAAACTTTTCAACTTTTCTCAACATTTTCAACTTTTGCAGTGTTTTCAATCTTTTCAAAACTTTTTCAACTTTTTGCAGTGTTTTCAACATTTTCAACCTTTTTAACTGTTTGCAGTTGTTTCAGCCTTTTTCAACATTTTTCAACTTTTTGCGGCGCTTTCACCTTTTTCAACATTTTTCAACTTTTTGCAGTGTTTTCAACCTTTTAAAAATTTTCAACCTTTCTCAACTTTTTTTCAACACTTTTCAACTTTTGCAGTGTTTTCAAACTTTTTCAAGTTTTTTCAACATTTTTCAACTTTTGCAGCGCTTTCAACCTTTTACATTTTTCAACTTTTTGCAGTGTTTCAACTTTTTCAAAATTTTCCAACCTTGCTCAACTTTTTTAACCCTTTTCAACTTTTGCAGTGTTTTCAAACTTATCAAACTTTTTCAACTTTTTTCAACGCTTTTCAACTTTTGCAGTGTTTTCAAACTTTTTCAACCTTTTCAACTTTTTTTAACCTTTTTTAACTTTTTGCAGTGTTTCAACATTTTTCAACCTCATTCAACCTTTTTCAACTTTTTACAGTGTTTTCAGCCTTTTTCAACGTTTTTCAACTTTTGCAGTTTTTTCAAACGTTTTCAACATTTTTTAACTTTTTGCAGTGTTTAGCCTTTTTCCAACTTTTTGCAGTGTTTTTCAACCTTTTTCAACCTTTTTCGACTTTTTGCCGTGTTTTAAAATTTTTTCCACCTTTTTTCAACTTTATTTCAGGTTTTTCACCTTTTCTTATTCAGTTTTTCTGCATTACAGTTTAAACATTTTCAGCTCAGCATTCACACTTGCAGTTTCTTCAGGAACTGCAATTTTTTCTGTTACATTCCTCTTCTGACTTCTTCCGCCGTTTATTGGCACGCTTCTCCTCACAAATTTTGTCCGATTTGAACCATTCAGATATCAAAATGTGCAGCTTTTTAAGGACATTCCGGCTATGTTCTGGGCTTTTTAATATCTCTTAAACTTTTTGAAATATTTCAACTTTTGTGCAACTTTTTTCCCCATGTTAACGGATGGAGATTTTTTCAACTTTGGAACCTTATAACTT